>NC_059371.1:30137500-30347500 GCF_019703515.2 Myxocyprinus asiaticus
ACATACATACAAATATAATTACTCTAAGGTTTGACCAGTACACTAAACTACAGTAAGTCAGGCTTCAGTAACAACACTCTTAAGTATTTTCACGTTTAGAGGCTGTACGTGCTACGTGTACAGTAGCTGCACTGGATCTCTTGTGACCTTTCAAAAATATTCATGAAAAATCCATAAAAAACTACTGATTCTTATAATACACTTACATGCTAAAGTCTCTCGGTCTGTATTGTCACCTAAACAGGTCTGAAACATTAGCCATACCACAACAGTGTACCACATTCCTCGACTGCACTCAGTGTTTTTGAGTTTTTATTGCAAAGCCTATGGTTGAAACATTTCTGAGCATGTTTAAGGAGATAATGTTCTGGCACATTTTTGGCTTTGTCTTAATAATTTAAAGCTGAAATGCATAATTTCTATGCAGGTTTCCTGAACAATCCCCATCTCTGGTGAAACTGGCCTACCAATGGCTTACTTATAGATGTCTATTAATATGTTGCATTTTAAACCGGGATAGGAGAAAGTATTCTGGCATAGAAAAAATGACACATTTCAGCTTCAAGCATCCAAGTAAATGCCGTTTCTATTTTTCCGTTTCTGTTTTGGTCCATCGCCTTTCTAACCTCCCATAAACCACAGGTAATGTTTTACGGGAAATTGGATGTTAAGTTAGATACTTGGATGCTTTTAAATTTGAAATATGACCTCTGATAATACGTGTAATACTGATTGTATGGAAATATCTGCATGCATTTCTTTTGTTTAGAAGCCACTAAGTGTCTTAATGAATTCACTGTTGAAGACTCTGTAATGTAGGTTCCAAATGCGGGTGTAAATAGAATGTCATCTTTCTCTGATTCCATTGCACGAAAGCAGAGAAAAGCAAGCGATACAGTCCTTAAAGCTCCCCAAACATCAAACTGCTCATATCCAGCTTTTTCACCAGTTTAAGTCACTTAGGTTGTCCACATACATATCCTCATATGCCCATTCAGAATGGCAATGTGTCCATGAAGATTTTATCCACAATTGGTGGAGGTGGGACCAAGTCTTCCAGTTTAAGGTAGAAGATTCGCTGGAGACCCTGAGTGCACAGTGTTCTCAGCTCAGGAAGCTTGCTCAGCAGTCGGGACAGGTAGTTGGGCCGGGTGGCTTCAGGGGCACTTGTGGAGACCTGGTCTCTGAGACATGTGATCAGACGTGTTTGGAGGTCCTCAACCCGTTTGGGCTCTTTTAGGCCATGTCGATCTGTAGGTCACAGTCAGGGTTAGAGACTTCATTTTTAGGGTTCTTGCGAAGGGTAAAATTTCCTATTTTTATATCCTATGTACAAAAGATAAAAAGACAGTCATTTACCTGTGATTATGACCAGCGTGGCAAGGCAGGAGAAAGACGAAACATCCAAGTTCAAGCGATGTAAACTTTGAGAGAACTCCATGATTGAGTCAATCCAGTCGCCAAAGCTTCGTACGCACTGCGTCCGGTGGAGAACCACGCCATTGCAGAAAATAATTTTTTCTGTCTCAGGGTTTGACCTGGAGTAAATAGAAAGAGATAAAGTTATTTTCCACCGATGTACTACTTATTTTATGGCAAAGAACTACATACAATAGCAATAAGTTCTTAAAGGGATAGTTCAGCCAGAAAATAAAACAACCCTAGGACTGAATACTGTACAATATACTGTCAATAAAACTGAAATTCATTGTACCTGTAGGCTAGCCGAAGTATGAAGAGCTCAACAAATGCTGACTCCAGAAGAAGCTCTTGGTCCTCCTTACAGAAGGCACTGAATCCAGGGATGTTTCCAGCCCACTTTCTGATTACATCCATTGATCCTGTTAGCAGGTCATAAAACTGCTGTATGTCGTTGGCATCCTCCTTCTCAGACAATACAGATATTGTTTCCTGATACTAAACAATGACCAAAAAAAACACCCAATATATTAATTACCATTATAAGTGCATATATACAGTATGTATATATATTATTTGTTGTATATATTGAACATTGCATAGTTAAAATTTAAAAAGGCAAATTTAAACAGTCAGATTGTTGTGAAGTGTGTTCTGTCCTCACCTTTGAGTAGTCTAGATTTCCACTGGCAGGGTTTGAGTCAATATGGGCAGTGACGAGAGAGGCGATAATGTTTACAGGGGAGTAGACAGAGTCTTGGACAACTTTTGGCTTGGACGGCAGACGACCCCTTCTACCTTTCAGGTTGTCTGTTCTCACAACTATACAAAGGTACAATATATACACTTATTAGAAATGCCTTGAGTATGTGGGCTTTTTAATACAGCATCAACACAATGGAAATGATAATGAATTGGTAACAGTAATGTCATATAAAAATGGAAAATAATGGCAATTATAAAATTTAAATTACATGGTTATGTTCCATTATGTTATAGATAATATGTATCTTGTATATATTTGAGATAGATAGACAGACAGACAGACAGACAGACAGATAGAAAGAACAGAAATCTGTCCATTCATTGCATGTTGGAGGTATTTGTTCTTACCTTCTTTTACCATTCCTACAGCTAGGCACTTTTGAAAGCGGCAGAACTGGCATCTGTTTCGTCGCCTTTTGTCCACTGGGCAGTCTTTATTGGCAAGGCACACATATTTGGCATTTTTCTGTACTGTACGCTAAAATCAAAAAGAACCTTTCAGTTGAATCTAGACAAGCAAGTCTAATACCCCAGTACTAAATACGAGATTAATAAGCATAACGTTATTTGAAATAATAGTAATCATTAATATATAATAATATTATTATGATAATATGCTTGTTATGGTAATATGTCCTGTCTCACCTTGAAAAAGCCCTTACATCCTTCACAGGTGCGCACCCCATAATGCTGACAGGAAGCGTTGTCTCCACACACTGCACAGCGTCCCTCATTTCCTGCGGGGCTTCTAACTTTAGGGGACAGGTGTCCGTTCATCAGTGCTGACCCATCCCGACTGCCCTGCTCCAGGTCGAGCGGACTGAAGGAAAGAGGAGAACCGTGCTGCGGGGTATGAGAGAATGGGTCCTGATCTGGGAGCTGAGGCTGCAGTTGGCCCAAAGGGGAAAGTTCATTGGCTGTGACATGCCCAAAAGTGAAGTAAGAGGGAGTCTGAGCCAGAGGTGTCGTCTCGGAAGCCCAGCAGCCATCATCTGGGGAGCAGGGACCATAGGTGCTGTCCCAGGTCGACATGGGTTGGAACCCAGGGGTGGAGGGTGATGGAGCAGAGGCTGGACTTCCAAAGCAGTTTGACCCACCCGAGGAGGACAATGTCTCATCCAGGTAACTCATAGCGAATGTGCCTGGGTAGCAGCCGTAAACATGGAGGTCATCCAGCTTGAATGAGGAGTCCTGTCCCGAAGTGACGCCTGCAAAATTAGATGCAGCACCTGTGGCAATCTGGCAGGTGTAGGTGTCAAACTCGCCCACGTAGCCTCCGACTAGAGAGGTGATGCTGGGTAGGGAGGGCGTAGAGAGCTGGTCCCGCTGGTCAGTTACATCCATGGCCAACCTGGAGGTGAAGTCAGGATTCAGAATCTCTGAGCTGAAGATGGAGCTCTCATAGGTCTGGACTCCATGTTGACTTTGAACACAGGTCATTGCTGTGGATCAGAACCACAACATCTACTTTTCAATACTGTGATTATTGCTGCAGAAACGTCTCAGACTCAACAAGGTTGCACGTGCCCCCTCAGAAATTTGGGCCATATGGATTTTGAATGCTTCCAAAAATAATTTGTATCTATGATAATAAAGTTGATTGAATATTGTAGGTTAAAAAGCGCTGTGACAGAAATCAATCATTCACATTCACTAAATTTGGTCCATCCAATTGAGTTGCTAACATGTCACCCTTTTGTAATCAGAGCAAATACATTATATCTCATCTCACCCTTGGCACAAGTGAGCCAGTACTGACATTAATGCCCCCAATAAAAAAATATGTGAATGACACCCCTGTCTGCACTGTACCATCAAATACCTTGAGAGCTGAACACTGTGTCCTGACCTCCCTAGACCGTATCTAAGATCTTAGTTACAGGTCAAGGAATCTTTACTGGTACTTAGAGCCAGTTCTCTGAAGTCCCCTTAGATTTCTGAGAAAGCTTGGAGAGCTGTCTGGCTGGAAAGCGCAGCCATGTTTATTAAGTTATCGCATCCAGAGACTGAACAACGTCATACAAACAGGACACGTGGGTTGGCCTTACTGAGAGGGTGTGTGTGTTTGTGTGGGCGGCAACACATGCGAGACAGAGTGAGTGGAATTTGTGGAACTTTTTAGATGGATCCGAATTTCCCCAACAAACACAGACAATGAGTATTTGACTGCTATCTTCAGAATGTTCCATAACTGATAAGCTAAGTGAGGAAGAGGCCTGATTTGTAGAAAGACAGATTTGAATATACTATAAACAGTAAGGACAATTGCATTCAAGTCACACTAAGTGCAAATCATTACTACTCCACATTAATCTAATCTCATTTCCAAAAACACTTATTTTTTAGACTGGCAATGGAAATATTTGGAAAACATGGCAATGTCAGTTCTGCCGCCGTAATTTTACTTGAGCTCACTTTGCAAATCGGAAAGGTAATTATGGTCAAACAGTTTGACAGACTGTCTTGACCTTGCTCCAGGAGCAAGGTGAGAACATGGCACCATCTGATGATCATCTGACCCCTGAACTCAAACGCACATGCAAGCAGTCATTTCACTGACCCTGCATATACAGTATAAACACACTGACTAATTCACATTAACTGACTAATCTCAATAAACTGGTTTTATTCAATTCATAAATATTAGGCTATTTTTATATGACTGAACCAACCTGACTACATTAAGTTACACCAGCGAAAGACATTTTAATGCTAATTTCAGATATAATTAGTCCCTTAAAGTAACACTGGACAGTTTCACTTTTTATAATGCAGTCGATGCATTTGCAATATGCAGCGTTTTAGAGTTCTATCTATGTATAATGCAATAGTATATATAAACTGAAAAAATAAATAAATATAATAATTCCAATCAGGTTTAAAGGGATGAAGTGTGCAAATACATTCTCGGCTGCTTGTACACAAGCACCTGTTGCAGCGTGACACCGCGCGTGCAGAGGCGCACCAGTTAAAACACACTGTATCTTTACAAATATTTAATTTTGTAGTTTTAAATTGCTTATGTTTAAGTTTAAACTACGTTTCAAATGTTATATTTCAATAAGCCCACAAAGCATAGTTCCTAAAATGTGTTGGAAGCGCACTTTGTTGTTTCGGAAAACCTCGCACGCTCCATAAAATGAATACATAACATATTAAATAGACCTCAACCGCTTATGTTTTATTTGATAAATATATAAGCATATTCTGGACTAATGCAAACACATTTGCTGATCGTGTAGGGTTTTAAATGCGCATCAATAAGTGCATTAGAAACAGAACTGCAATAACTACATTTGAAAAGATAAATAATGACTTACCCGATTATAAATTGCGGTGCGGGACTTGTAAGCGTCCGTATTCCAAGTGATTGATAACCATGTATAACGTCCCCAGCCACGACTAGACGGCTTTCTCAGATTTGTGTCAGGCGAGCAGATATATACCGACTAATTTATTGTGCCGTTACGTCAGAGGTTGCATCCTCTCGAGGCGTTCCACTGGCAAATATGGCCATGCAGGGGCGGAGATCCTCGGCAAATCTTTCCGGATGCCGTCCAATCAGAGCGCTCGAAGTCAAAAGACATGACGCACGCACGGGATTCCATTGACGCAAACAATCCGCACGTTTATTGTTCTAAATATAGCAGCGATCTGCTGTGCAACTTGTTGTATTTAGTTAAAAATAGTGGTGAAAGACACAAATAACTAGCACATAAACCAAGATGAGCAACAGAATGAGTAAAAAACACACGCACAAAACTTTTATGAGTTTAAAACAGGAACAAGCCAAATGAAAACAAACATTCTACTTTTGTCTAGAATAGCATTTAATTGTTAAACATGTTAATGTTAATTTTAACATGTACAAATACCATTTTAAAATGAAAAGTGAAGGGTTAGGTGGGTTAGTATTTTGTTAATATTATTGCATTTTGAACTACCACGAACTAACAATGAACAATTGTATTTTCAAAATAATAATAATAATAACATTAACCAAGATTAATAAATGCTGTAGAAAAATATTGTTCTTTATGAGTTCTTAATACCTAATTCATTTTAAAATAGTAACAAATACAACCTTATTGCAATTTAGGCTATTGCATAATAAATTTTCCTCACCTAGAAAACCACAAAGAACCCTTGACGAGAGGGTAGGGCTACACCTGCATAACCTGAATGTGTCAAAACTTGACAGTGTCTGAGAAAAAAATTAAAACGGAAGTTAACGATCACTTTACTACAATGCAGGGTGTGTGAAGGATTAGTGATGCCAGTAAATGCCACATCTCTTGTGCCATGTGGTAATTCTCATGCTTAAAATTTTTCCTTTTAATTGGGCACCAAAATCAGAGATCTAATCTAGTCTTAGATCTCATATACAGTTAACTAAAAAACTAACTTTATGTCCCTAATTATATTTTTTGGTGTGTCAGAAACATTGATTGCACTTTGTTCTGCAAATATAATCAGTCATTGATAAACCCATATTTATCAACCACTATTCAGAATAGTTGTGGGGATGCGTCCCCCTCAATGTCTATAGAGGTTATTATTGACTTGTCTGCTATACCTACAGATGTCCCCATCCAAGAGGTCAACAGTCTGACCTTCTGCATGTCATACCCAGTGGTGGATTTAGGCATGGGCGACATGGGCAGTTTGGGGGCGTGTTGAAGCGGGTTTCGCCCAAGGCCCATACAAGCTAGAACCGCTACTGGTCATACCTCCATTCCATTCTGAACTTGCTGAAATAATCGCTACGACAAAAAACATTGATAAAATTAAGCTTTAATTGTTGTCCATTCTCTGAGTTAGACACACTTGAGTAACTCTTGACACCACGTAAAAACAACTTTTCAACTCGTAAACAATATGATCTTTATATATGTTGCCACCATTTGAGTACAAGTATTCAACGGCCTCCCATGCATTTCTGAAGGTGAGAAGAAGCCACTGGCACTATTTTAAAGGCATGTCCTCATTCAGACATGCTGTGCTTGCTGAGTGGACTGGGTCTGTTAGGTGATGATAGAGTGTCCATATCATTACTTCTCCGTGACAGTTTCCTTGTCAGAATCTGTTACCTCTAGCTACATACTAAGTATTACCTTACAATACATATTTACATGATGGAAAGTCTTGCTGGATAGACAGTGCTAGTGGCCAAGTAGCATGCAAGGCAAGCCGTTGACACGCTATCCAGCTTAACAATTTAAAAACAAGGACTGCAGGATGTAGTGTAGGGCAAGAGGAATGTAAGAGCAGGCCAACAGGAACTGCATGTCTGGTAAGTTGTCTCTGGTGATGGAACACAGATTTAATTTATAAAATGTTTGTTTTGCAACATATAGGGCCTGTGCTTGACCTGGGACAATATTAGGTCAGTATACCAGTTCTTAGCTGGCATATTGTGGAGCATATGAAGCATGCTGCAAGCAATGCCAAGGGTCTGTTTCACAGGGAAAACCTACTGTAAATATATTTACCTTAAAGTCACATAAGATTAAAGGAAAAGTTAACCCAAAAATGAAAATTCTCTCATTATTTACTCACCCTCATGCCATCCCAGATATGAACGACTTAAATATTGATCTATTTCTCATCCACACCTATCATGTCGCTTCTGAAGATATGGATTAAACCACTGGAGTACTTTTTTGCTGCTTTTATGTGCTTTTTGGAGCGCAAAAATGTTGGTACCCATTTAATTGCATTGTGAGGACATACAGAGGTGAAACATTCTTTTAAAAATCTTCGTTTGTGTTCAGCAGAAGAAAGAACGTCATACACATTTGGGATGGCATGAGGGTGAGAAAATGAGAATTTCATTTTTGGGAGAACTATCCCTTTAAAAGCATCTGCCAAGTGCATACATGTAAATGCAATATGTGTGTATGTTTGTGATTTCTCTTATAATTAGGTCAGATACCTCACAGAATATTAAAGAAGCATTATAAGAAACACCTATTTTAGTTTATTCTCAGTTAAATACAGGATGCACCGTAGAGGGCCCATTCCAAAGATGCCAACTTCTCTTTTGTCCCCTTTCTTTCCATCTTTTTTTGTTAAAACACACTTTATCGAGATAAAGTCCTTCTTAAACTGGTGGTTCCTGACATTCACGGTGTTATTTTCTCGTAGTCTGTATACCCAGAATTGGCTTTACCGCTTCTTTCCGCCGTAATCACGAGCTGTCTTCTGTTTTCGCTTTCTCGTGATCAAAGATTTTTGTTCAAGTGAGCCACGGACTCTCCTGCGTTGTTCCACCTGTGATGCACTGCCAGGACCGGGAGCCACACCACCGAACTCACAGAATAGCGCTTCCTCTTTTGGCCGTGCGGTTGGAGAAAAGAAAGGATGTATTTCTCTCTGAATGCGACCAAAAAGAGGAAGCTGAGGCAATGGCGTCACAAAGGCTTCTGGCTGACGTAGCAGGAATCCCTCCCGCGCGCGCCGCCATGTGGGGAAGACCAGCCGAATACAGCAGACGGTCTCAAGGCGACTGTCGTTGATAAATGACGTGACAGTTTCCATTAATGTATCCCATTACATCGTTATCATAAGCCGGATCATGAGCTTAAATACTTTTAAAATAACCCTTTTACGAACCGATGATAAGGGAAAAGAGCATCAAGGGACATTTTTTAACTGTAGGCCGATTATCTTACATCTGCTCGGTTGTTGACATACATGGGGTGAGCTGAACTTGCTTGTGAAGAGGGGTGGGAGAGGAAAAAGTCGGCGAGGAAGTGGTTAAAAGAGAGAGAAAAACGCAGTTAGCGATCAGATCGGAAAGGTGTGTTGACGAGAAAACCTATTTCAAATCGGCAAATGAAGAAACAGAGCTCGCAGTCTGGTAGGACACGAAAGATAGTGTACAAGGAGGCGTTTAGCGTTCTTGCGCTAAAAAAAAGTAGACACAAAACGCAGGTCTTTTAAAAGTTTGCTTTTTTTTTTTAAGGTACTGTACGCAGATTTTTTTTTAATGAAATGACAAGCAGAAAATGTCCCTATTCCCTGAAAGATATTATTAAAATAGTTGCAATTAAATATTAGGCTACACCTGTCTCTGTATTTCAAACAGTTTGACGGTTGTCAGTTTGATATACGAATACCAAGTGCGATCAAGACGATAATGTGATACCCCTATTATATATATATATATATATATATATATATATATATCAGGATAAAATGGGTGATTTTTGCCATTTAACATACATTTAAAATAAATAGCTTTTGTTAATTTATAGGCAGTGGCGGTTCCATAGCGGTTCTGACAGAAGCCTGCCCCCCCATGTGCCCCCCAACTCACAGAACCCCCCATATCAAGTGAACGCTTTCTGCGACTGCTTGTGTCTTTCAGTATTTCAGCACATTAAGATGAGCAGAAGTCAAGTCAAGCCAAGTAATTTATTTATTTATTTATTTATTTATTGCATTGCTCATTTCACAACATACTGTATATCGTTTCAAAGCAGCTTTACAGAAAATTATGCTGTCACAGAAAATTATGCTGTAAAGTCTGTAATGTCTGAAAGTCCTCACTGAGTGGTTTAAATGAAAAACATGAGAGAAAATCATGCTTTAATAATTATTTGTCTTTAGGCCCCAAGTGAGCAAGCCAAAGGCGAAAGGCGACTGTGGCAAGAACCCAAAACTGGAGTTAAGAAAAAAACCTTGGGAGAAACCAGGCTCAGCTGGGGGAGCCTGTTCCCCTCTGGCTACACAGCATGAATATACAGTATTGCCAATATTATTTATTTATGTGTAATACAAGTCATGTATTTTTTGAGTAAACTGAGTAGATGTTGGTGGGAAATACTTAAAACTAAAGGATACTGACTGAACTGTAAAATTAATGATTGCATGTCTTTAAAGTCCATGCTGAATTGAACTGCATAAGTGGATGTAGGTGTGTAGTGATCTTTTGTATTTGGCTGAAGAAGGCTTTAATTGGCATTTAGTTGGAAGGAGAAATAGATCCAATCAGGGGTCAGGCAACCTTTTTGACATAGAGTGCCATTTTTTATTTTCCTGGTCAACGGCTGTGCAACGCAATCCATGATTAACCGAGCATGAAGCACTACCAGCTTGTGATGGCTTACATGCGCTGCATGAGTCTGTTGGGTATACTGCAGTCTCGTCACATTTTAACTTTTTAGTCTCCCATTCAGCTGATGAAAACACACTGCGTGATCATGAGGAAGGATTACATCAAGATGTAGATTGGAATGCAGGTGCGGAATTTCATATGAATAAAATAATCTACTCCAAGGGCGGACTGGCCGTCGGGAGAACTTTTCCTGGTGGGCAGGCCGCGATAAGCTGAAATGGGCCACTGCGTTATGCAGAACGGTCCACAAAACGGCGCCGCGATATGCCGAAAGGGGCAGCAATATGCAGAAAAGGACAGCGACACCCTGTTGGTTATTTGCAATATGTTAATGAAATGTAATTGTGGTAAACAGTTTTGGAGATTTCGGTCTCAGGAGATTTAAGCCGATTGGAGCCGACTTGCAAGATTAGAAAATAGCTGCCTGTGGCCATTACCAAGATACTACTGAGTGAGCTGTCTTGCTCCAAAAAAGGACTTTGTCTGTTACCTATAAGTGAAATATGGTCTATGTAATGTTCTCTAGTCCACCATTATATGCATCTACTTTTTAAGCCTTCTGCTATGGACCCATGTTTCTCACTACAGTGTCTGCCAGTCAACACAGAGAAACACAGAGTTATAGCACGGAGAGAAGGCCATAGGCTCATGTTACCATTCCTCGTGACCATGTATGCATTATAGGACATTATGCACTGGCCATTTAAAATGTAAACCACATACACGCACCTGTTGCTGAATCAAAGTGATTTATGTACAGCTCATGGTTTCAGGGTTGCTCAACATTGATATTGTAATCTCAAATGCAGCGTGACTTTTAAAGCAAACCAAGTGCATATCATGCCTACTGAATAGCCATTTTGCTGTCTGTTGTCTTAAATTAAGCTGTAGCTGTGCACAGTGATTATGTAATGATATGCACATGTGCTAAGTTAACTTGAGGTTAATTGGCTGCATCTTGATCTTGACCTTGAGATGATATTATTGATTGTCAGCATAAACCCCAAAAGGCTTAGCCATTGCCTGACAGCTGCTTTTTACCGCCGAGCTGTAGCTATCAAATTTAAGTTACCAAGTTGTTTGCTTTCATTTTGTTTCAACCTTATGCAAGGACAAATTGACTGTAACTCTGGATCAGCAATAATTTTTTTTCCCCTGCTGGCCCCATCGAACCAGTAATTTAGATTTGTAATTATCTTGTGGATATTTTGGCCCCAGCACAAAAATATGCTACATTTTATTTTAAGAGTGTTAATTAGAAATATATTTTAGATTTTTCATCAAACCCCAAGTTTAAAAAAAGAGGTATAAAGCTTATTAATTACTACAGTATTATGAAATTATATATATATTTTTAAATATGAACACAAAAAAGTAATTATATTAAATAATTTAAGGTTTTTAATTTGCAGTAATAGCTGAAAATGATGCTGCTGCAATTTACAGTTGCAATCGAAATTATTCAACCCCCCTGACCAGCAATGCATTCTGGTTATGTGAATTAAAACACATCAACTAAAACCTCAGTAAACAGTCAAAGTAAGTTTTTAATACACATTTGAGTGATTTTGAGAACAAAGAGTTCAGTTTACCCAAATTTTAAAATAAAAAATAACTAATTCTCTCCACAAATGTCATGTCAAAAATATTCAACCCCCAAAGTCAATCATTTGTGGAACATCCTTTATCCTTAATAACAGCAAATAAATGTTTCAGGTAAGTGTTCTCAGGCTTCGGACACCTCTCAATTAGAATTTTTACACATTTCTCATGAGCAAAAGCTTCCAGTTCATTGACATTCATTCATTCTGCCACTGCATTCTTGAAATCCCAACAAAGGTTTGCAATGGGATTTTAATGATGAACTGAAAGGGCCATTTAAGGACATTCCACGACCTATCCCTGAGCCAGATTTTGGACAACTTGGATGTATCCTTGGTGCTAATGTCTTGCTGGAAAGTCCAGTGATCACCAAGCTTCAATTTACACACTGAAGGCATCACATTTTTCATGCCAAAATGGCCTGATACCTGAAAGAATCCATGGTGTCAGTCACATAGTCAGGATAGCTGTTTCCTGCAGCCACAAAACACCCCCATAACAGGACTGACCCACCTCCATGCTTGACTGTGGGGATGGTGTCATTCTTGTCATCACCTTGTCATCTTACTCCAGACGTACTGCTGACCCATGGGTCTAAAACTCATTTTCTGTTTAGTATCATACGTTTATAAAACCTTCTTCCAGGATTCCACAGGTCTTTCCTAATTACTTCTTGAATATTCAAGTCAACATTTCCCTTGGTGAAGTTTTGCTTTCTTCCACACCCCAAGAGGGTTGCTGTTGTACCATATTAAAACAATTTATGAATGGTGCTACCAACTTTGTCTTTTGGAAATTGAAGTGCCTTGGAAATGTACTTTTAGCCATGACCTTTCTTGTGTAATGAAATAATCTCCTCTATTAGCTTTTGAGACAGCTTATTTTTAATTGCATTTTTTGCATAGAAATACATTTTTGCTTACAATGCTAAACTTAAATTTTAAAACTTAAATAAGTGCCATTGCAGCTTGATGACTTAATTTTGTTTTAAAACAAATACTTGTGGAGCCTTACATATTTAAGAAACAGCTACATGCAATAGGGGTTGAATAATTATGACATGGCTGTATTTTCTAAAAATCCTGTTATTTAGAAATATTGGGTTATATATTCACACTTTGACTTTGAATGTATCGCTCAACTGATATAGATGTAAAGTTTAAAAATTCTGGGTCATCAGAAAAGCTTACCTTTGTAAATCCTTACTGTCTTGGGGTGTTGAATAATTTCAATTGCAACTGTAACTCCATAAAAGTTATAAATACATCTGCTGAAAAAAACTGCATACAGTTATTTATTTATAGTTTTCAACCCATTCAAACTGATGCTTCCGAGAATATCACAAATCATTCTTACAATATCATCAAAACCTATTAGTCAGCTAGATACATTTGTGCTCAAAAGTTTGCATACCCTGGCAGAAATTGAGAAATCTTGGCATTGATTTTGAAAATATGACTGATCATGCAAAAAAACTGTCTTTTATTTAAGGATAGTGATCATATGAGGCCATTTATTATCACGTAGTTGTTTGGCTCCTTTTTAAATCATAATGGTAACAGAAATCACCCAAGTGGCCCTGATCAAAAGTTTACATACCCTTGAATGTTTGGCCTTGTTACAGACACACAAGGTGACACACACAGGTTTAAATGGCAATTAAAGGTTAATTTCCCACACCTGTGGCTTTTTAAATTGCAATTAGTGTCTGTGTATAAATAGTCAATGAGTTTGTTAGCTCTCATGTGGATGCACTGAGCAGGCTAGATACTGAGCCATGGGGAGCAGAAAAGAACTGTCAAAAGACCTGCGTAACAAGGTAATGGAACTTTATAAAGATGGAAAAGGATATAAAAAGATATCCAAAGCCTTGAAAATGCCAGTCAGTACTGTTCAATCACTTATTAAGAAGTGGAAAATTCAGGGATCTCTTGATACCAAGCCAAGGTCAGGTAGACCAAGAAAGATTTCAGCCACAACTGCCAGAAGAATTGTTCAGGATACAAAGAAAAACCCACAAGTAACCTCAGGAGAAATGCAAGCTGCTCTGGAAAAAGATGGTGTGGTTGTTTTAAGGAGCACAATACAACGATACTTGAACAAAAATGAGCTGCATGTTAGAGTTGCCAGAAAGAAGCCAATGCCACAAAAAAGCCCGGTTACAATATGCCCGACAACACCTTGACACGCCTCACAGCTTCTGGCACACTGTACTTTGGAGTGACGAGACCAAAATAGACCTTTATGGTCACAACCATAAGCGCTATGTTTGGAGAGGGGTCAACAAGTATTGTGCCCCTTGAAACAACCACACCATCTTTTTCCAGAGCAGCCTGTATTTCTCCTGAGGTTACCTGTGGGTATTTCTTTGTATCCCAAACAATTCTTCTGGCAGTTTTGGCTGAAATCTTTCTTGGTCTACCTGACCTTGGCTTGGTATCAAGAGATCCCCGAATTTTCCACTTCTTAATAAGTGATTGAACAGTACTGACTGGCATTTTCAAGGCTTTGGATATCTTTTTATATCCTTTTCCATCTTTATAAAGTTCCATTACCTTGTTACACAGGTCTTTTGACAGTTCTTTTCTGCTCCCCATGGCTCAGTATCTAGCCTGCTCAGTGCATCCAAGTGAGAGCTAACAAACTCATTGACTATTTACACAGACACTAATTGTAATTTAAAAAGCCACAGGTGTGGGAAATTAACCTTTTTGGCCAGGGTATGCAAACTTTTGAGCACAACTGTAACTTTACTGTTGTGACATATTATAATCAGCAGAAATCTCAACAACAATGTTCAATGTATAACAGAAAACCAACTATACATGCATGTCTAATTATAAATATATGATCTACAACCTTAAAGGGATAGTTCACACAAAAATGAAAATTCTCTCATCACTTACTCACCCTCATGCCATCCCAGATGTGTTGACAAACAAAGATTTTTAGAAGAATATCTCAGCTCTGTAGGTCTATACAATGCAACCTTAGTAGCTCCAAAAATCACATAAAGGAAACATAGCAGTGGTTAAATCCATATCTCCAGTAGCAATATAATAAGTGTGGGTGAGAAACAGATACAAATTTAGTCCTTTTTTTACTCAAAATCTCCACTTTTACTTTAACATCTGAAATTCACATGTGGTGCCTGCTTAGTTTCACTTTCACATCTGAAAGTTAAAGTTAAAGTGGAGATTTACATTAAAAAAGGACTTACATTTTTATCTGTTTCTCACCCACACCTATTATTGCTTCTGAAGATATGGATTTGAACAATGGAGTCATATGCATTACTTTTATGTTTCTTTTATGTGATTGTTGGAGCTACAAAGGTCTGATCACCATTCAGCTACAGAGCTGAGATATTTTTCTAAAAATCTTTGTTTTTGTTCTGCTGAAGAAAGAAAGTCATATATATCTGGGATGGCATGAGGGTGAGAAAATGTTAAGAGAATTGTAAGTTTTGGGTGAGCTATCCCTTTAAGTAGTGATAATGCACATGGGTATGTGACAGTTCTGTCAACTGGCCTGAAACTCTCTCACACTGGTCCCAGACCATCCATATTTTGGAGGTCTTGTTAATGTTAAAAAACATGCATGTATACAACATGTGGAGTACATATGGAGTTTTTTCTAAATAAACAACCTGTGTTTATATTATATTGTGTTGTGTTGATAGGTTAAAAGTGAATCACTTTGTGGATAGACTGGACCACCGAGGATCATCATTTTGGAATCCTAAAGCCACTAGTGCAATGCTTTCTAGAGTTCAGGCATACCTCCAGTAGTCTTAAGTCACCATTCACCTTATCCAATTCCAATCCTGGTGCTCCATTAAATTTTAAAATAGACTACATAATTTACTGCATTGAGTGTGTTAAGAGACCACAAGATACTGACTTTCAGGTCTATAGTCCACTGTGAATTCCTGTTTTGGCAGAGGACACTATCTGAGGTACATGGTGTACCAAGATGACATAAGAGGCACAGAGAAGTTTGGGTAGGTTGAAGATCGAAACAATGTCTTGAAACTGTTTTAGTGTTTAAAGGGGTAGTTCAATGTAAGGAACTTCACAGCAGAAGGGAAGGAGAACACAGGGAAGTGGGTTTTCCAGGCTTAAGTAAGACTTTTAATCAGTCACTTCAGTGCTTTACAACTTCACACACTCATCAGCTTCACAGGCACGTAGTCACTTCAACACATCAGCTTCACAGGCACTTAGTTACTTAAACACATCAGTTTCACAAACACAATAGGTTAAATACAACAGCTTCAGAAGCACCGTGGCCTTCCTTGTGCCGGACTCTCTCTCTTCTCTGCTGGTGGCGTGGCTGCTTATATGCCGCTCTTCCCATGCTCACTGGAATTAGAAACAGGTGTTAAACATAATCTAGCTCAGGTGCAAGCGCCCTTACCGCTTTCTCTCTCTCTGGACGGATGCTTGACCACGCCCCCACTGCCAAATATCCCCGCCGCCCGACTCAGGCCGGGGAGACATCTGGCCTGTCTACCACTCGTACTGCAAATAACGGGATCGAGCCATTTGTCCCAGTTTCTAGCATCCTCGTGCACGAACTTACGAATCATGTTCTTAAAGGTTTTATTAAATCGCTCCACCAGGCCATCTGTTTGTGGATGGTAACCGCTGGTGCAGATTGATTTAATGCCCAAAAATTCGTAAGGCTCGTGTAGTGTCCGTGACATAAAGGTTGTGCTCTGATCGGTGAGGATTTCTTTCGGAGAGAGATTATTTTGAAGAGTGCCTCCGCAATATTACGTGCTAAGATGCTACATAGAGGCACTGCTTCTGGATATCGCATTGCATAGTCCACTAGGACTAATACAAAGCAATGTCCGCGTGCTGACCGCTCTGATGGCCCGACGAGGTCCATTCCAATTCTTTCTAAGGGGACCTCGATCAGTGGAAGGGGGCGCAATGGTGCTTTTGGGGTGGCCGGTGGATTCACCAGCTGACATTTGCTGTATGCCGCACACCACCTGCGGACATCGCCGCCAATGCCCGGCCAATAAAAACAGGCTATTAGGCGGTTCAGTGTTTTCTTTCACCTAGATGACCCACCATGGGATTATAATGAGCCACCTGGAATACCATTTTCTGATGGCTCCGCGGTATTATCCATTAAGAGCTGGGTTGCATCTTCCTTTGTTTGAGCATCCTGCGTCACTCTATACAACCGCTCATTTATAATTGCGAAATAAGGATATGAAAGTGCGACATTCGGCTGGAGTTGCTGACCATCGATCACTCTCACTTGGTCAAAGGCGTGCTTGAAGGTTTCGTCTCGCGACTGCTCCAAAGAGAAATCCCCTTTGGGAAATCCCTTGAGGATGGGAGGAGCTGCAGCCTCTCCCTCCCTCACGTCATCCTGATGTGGAGCTGATGAAGATGGCCCCAGCTCTGCCTCCCCTGCCAGAGCATCGCACATTTCACATCTCATCGCTTTTGTGCAGGACCCATCCGAGCATATTCCCTAAATTCAGGCCAATTAGTCTCCAAAATCAGCAGATGGGTGAGGCAGAAACTATCCACGGCCTCCACTCCTTGTTTTCTTCCCTGGAATTGAATCACAAGGGTCACCACAGAGTAGTTGTGAACATCCCCATGCACACACTTCACCCTCACTGTTTTAGCTGTGCCCAAAGACCTGTGTTGAACCAAGCGTTGGTGGATAGTGGTTTGATTACAACCTGTGTCCACCAATGCTTGGTGAGTACTCTCCTTGACTCTTACCGGTATCCGGTACGCTCCGGCCTGATCAGGGGCAGCCTGCGGAGTGTCGGGGATCCAGACCACCGTTCCCAGCTCCATCACAAGGCATTGATCCCGGAAGTGCCTTGGATCCCCGCAACTCCAGCAGACCGGCCCAGGCGCCATGCCCGCACCTGCGTAAGTGGACACTTCCACCTGAGGGGGAGAGCGGCGGGGCAATGATGACACTGTGGGCGATGAAGAACCCCACGCGCGGGGAACTAGCTTCAGTGGCAGGACTCCTTGCCTCCGCGGGGCAGGGACGGGCTCTGGGGAGAGGGCAGAGTGAGAGAGAAGAGGGGAGGCGGAGGAGATCGGGGAAAACATAGGGGAGGGGGAGAGAGAGTGGGAGGGCTCTTCCGCCCTCTGGTACGCCACCATATGGTCCTCCGCCAATCGAACAGCTTCCTCCAGCAACGCCGGGCGGTGGCACTGGACCTATTCCGCCATTCCTCGCGGTAGCCGATGGACGAGCTGCTCCAGTACCACCTGATCGATTACTCCCTCAATGTCGCGATCCCCCGCCAGCAGCCATCTCCAGCAGGCGTCTCGGAGCCGTTGTGTGAAGGCAAATGGGTGGCCGGTCATCTCCAACTTCATCGACTGGAAGAGCTGGTGATGCTGCTCTGGACTGCGGCCAACCCGCTGCAGGATGGTCTTCTTCATAAGCCAGGAGTTTTGCTGCCGGCAGTTGTTGTGCTGCGAGCTAGGCTTCCCTGGACAACAACAGGAGGAGCCTGGCTGCCCATTGATCACGCGGCCAGCCCCAGATCTCAGCGGTTCGCTCAAAGAGATCAAGGAACGCTTCTGGGTTGTCTTCCGCCCCCATCTTTGAGAGCGCTGGCAGGGGAATGGGGCTGTGGTTGTCCGGGGCCGCGGCCGGGGCTCTGTCCTGGCTGAGAAGGCTCCGGATCGCGTGCCGGTCCTCTGCTTGAGCCCGAAGGATCTCAAAGAACCGGCGATCTTGATCTTGCCGGAGCTCAAGCAGGGATTTCTGGTGGGACTGGTGTAGGTCAGCGAGGGATTTGAGGATCTCTAACAACTGGGGGGACTCCATGGAGCGTACTTCCTCCTACTTCGATCCCAGGTGTCGGCACCAGTGTAAGGAACTTCACAGCAGAAGGGAAGGAGAACACAGGGAAGTGGGTTTTCCAGGCTCAGGTAAGACTTTAATCAGCCACTTCAGTGCTTTACAACTTCACAAACTCATCAGCTTCACAGTCACGTAGTCACTTCAACACATCAGCTTCACAGGCACGTAGTTACTTAAACACATCAGTTTCACAAACACAATAGGTTAAACGCAACAGTTTCAGAAGCACCATGGCCTTGCTTGTGCCAGACTCTCTCTCTTCTCTGCTGGTGGTGTGGCTGCTTATATGCTCTCCCCATGCTCACTGGAATTAGAAATAGGTGTTAAACATAATCTAGCTCAGATGCAAGTGCCGTTCCGCTTTCTCTCTCTCCAGATGGATGCTTGACCACGCCCCCGCTGCTACATTCACCCATAAATGAAATTTGTGTTAAAATTTACTCACCCTCACATTGTTCCAAACCCGTATGACAGACTTTCTTCCATGGAACACACAAGCAGATCTTAGGCAGAATGTTAGCCTCTGTCACCATTCACTTTTATTGTATTGACAAAGATATAATGAAAGAAAAGGTGACTGAGGCAAATGCTGCCATCACGTGCTATCGGAATTATCGTAAATATGAGTTTCACACTCGGAAGTTGCACATGAAGGACCCCTCAAGTCATAATTACGACTGAGATGGGAGGAGTCCTAAACTTTCAACATGGCGGAGGAGAGTACAGTTTCTGTAGTGAATGACAGTTTTTGTTCATTTTTCTAAATACATCTAATTGTTAGCACTTGCCGTTTTGGTCATATTCATTTATGTACATTAGCAACCAATCTATTTTTACACCGTGAAAATAGCTTGTATTTGACCAAAATAGACCTTTATCACAGACTGTGATGATACGTTTCCGCCTTATTTAGCAGCATAAATCTAGCACAGTTTTTTATATGATCATTTTTTTAAATATTGAGTGTAAGTTTATAACATTATTGTATAGTATAATCATGTGTTATATTACCCTGGAATTAGTTTTAAAAAATGTATTACCACAGCTGCGATGGGGTTTCGGTTACAGCTGCTGAGAGAGTGACAGTAAATTTGGCATCTTCTCCCATCTGACTGACTTAATCCAACGCTCTCTATTTTTTTCTTCTTCTGGAAAGTCATTTAAATGTAATAGTGGATTTTTTCTTATGCTCTTGGAGCAAATGGGTAAGTGAAAATATTTGCTGTGGTCTCCCATTCACCGCTGTAGAAGTTTACCCTGTTTACTTCCGCGTTCCATAACCTGGAGTGTGAAAAAGGTCTATTCCATTATCATCAGCAAGCTAACAGAGTAATATGTATTATGGTGTCAAAATAAAAGTTCCTCAAGAAATATGTATGAATGAACCTGGCATCATCCATGTTTCCTGTTCTTTCCAACAACAAAGCACTTGAACACGACGTACTCGTAATTACAACTTCAGAAGTGTGAAATAGGATAATTCCGATATCACATGAAGGCAGCATAACATTCTGCCTATATTGTGTTGCACATTAGAAATAAATAATTAAAAATCACATAGATTCAGCATAAAAGTAATCCATATGACTCCAGTGGTTAAATCCATTTCTTCTGAGGTGATATGATAGGTGTGGGTGAGAAACAGGTCAGTATTTTAGTCCTTTTTTATTATAAATCTCCACTTTCATGTCCACATTCTTCTTTTGTTTTTTGGCAATTCACATTCTTCGTGCATATTGCCACCTACTGGTCGGTGCTAGTGTCACTGAATGGAATTTCAAAAATAAACAATGTTTTCAAAACAGCTTTCCAAGTACGCCCCTTGCCTGGGGCCTATACCATGAAGCTCATTGAACAAACTCAGTGTTCAAGGATTGGTTTCGAGTTGACAAAACAAACCAATCAGGCTTAATTGGTACCATTATGTTGCTTATCAAATTTCTCTGTCAACTTAGGCTTTGATCCTGAGTTTAAGATTAGTTCACACATGCGTGCACATGAATGAGTGCCGTTTGCAGTGAACAGCTAGGCCCAGTCTCTTGAAACACAGAGAAAGAGATTCAGATTCACTTTTTGCAAGAGAGTTTGTGGGATTTACCACTCCGTTGAAGGCCAATCATTAGGCTATGAAAATATGAAGAATTTAAATACATTTAAACAAGAGATTGTTATAAAAATATGAAAAATGTAAACAGATTTTATACTGCACAATTGATCACCATGAAATCATGAAGAATTAAAACACATTTACACCGCACAAAGGAGCACAGTACAATTATGAAGAAATTAAAGACATTTACACAGCAAGAAGAAACATGGCGGCTGCTGCAAGAGATCAAGAGGACTGCTGGAAACAAATTCTGAATGTGATCAAAATATAAAACAACTGATATATCGATGCGTCCACAACAAGAACACACAGGCTAATTAATTTGAAAAGTTTAAAAACTTTTTTTAAATTATAAAAGCTTTTATATTCATTTAAATTGAAAGCTTAATATCATTTTATATTATTACAAATTAACATAGGCTACAAATGAATAATAAAAAGTCAGCACTCTGAATACTGTAAGCAACAACTGACATGCAGTTCAAGACGTATTTGTTCTTTTTTTTTTAAACGACTCCATCTGCCGAAAATCTATTTTTAAGTCATTTTTGTAGTAAAGTGCGCTTTAAGAGACACGGGGTAGTGACTTCGTTGCATCAGAGATGTCACTTTACTCACAGCTGATGGTTCAATATCTGTTAGCGATCTGTTACCCAGAACATAACCTGCCAAGGAACAGGTTAGCCATGTAGCGTAAGTTATAGCTATGAACTCCGGTAAAAGCCGACCAACCTTCATGGTACCTAAAACCCAGGGTTGACACAAACTAAACTGAAACTTACCTGTCTAGCCACCGAAACTGGCTTCATGGTACAGGCCTCTGCAGTTGTTCAAAAAACAGTCAGACAGTCTCAGAGGGTCTCAGTGGGTCACTCAAAACAAACACAGGATTTTTATAGTGCCACAGAGACACTGTTTTTACAGTTTTTGAGAAAATTAACCTATGAATGGCTTACTTATAGCTGTCTATCCATATTGAGCTGGGATAGAATAAAGTAAAACTACAGCAAAAAAGTTACATATCAGCTTTAAATATTGATCTATTTCTCACCCACACCAATCATGTCGCTTCAGAAGATATGGATTAAACCACTGGAGTTTTATGGATTACTTTTATGCTGGCTTTATGTGATTTTTGGAGCTTCAAAGTTCTGGCCTCCATTCACTTGCATTGTATGGACCTACAGAGCTGAGATATGCTTCTAAAAATCATAATTTGTGTTCTGTAGAAGAAAGAAAGTCATACACATCTGGGATGGCATGAGGGCAAGAAACTAATGAGAGCGTATTCCTTTTTTGGTGAACTTTTCCTTAAATGCTAACATGTTTTTTGTTGGAAGGGTTTCTGTTACACCTGTCCTTTGTTCCTTACACTTTTTGGGGTCAGTGGGTAAGGGTTTGGCTAGCTAGCATAGCTCAAGCCCCGTACACACATGCAGCGACTTCCAGCGTCAAAGCGACCTTATCTCATTCATTGTCAACTTCCGGCGACACGAGAGACAGCGACCTCTGGCGACTAGATGTGGGTGTGGCGAGCGACACGACAAAGTTGAGAAAAGTTTAACTTGAAGCAAATGAGGAGCGACTTTCGGGAGCGACAACCAATAGGAGTGAAGACTGTGTCAGTGGAGCTCACATCATCCGTCTCCTTTGAGATAATGGAATTGAGTGTAGGCAAGACAGACAGTGGCGATTTTTGGGGGTGGCCTGTGGTGGCCTGGGCCACCCCTGAAATCTCATTGCCCCCCCCATACCTCTCCTTATATACATAAATAAATGGCACATTCAATTACATTTAAGTACATAACTTAAATCACACAATTTAATGATAGAGTCAATAAATAAAGTATATGGCAGAATTCTTACAAATTGCTGCTACTCTGTGCTATTACAGCTAATCCCTAATTTAAAATTTAACCCTCCCCTCCTAGTTTTCATTGATGCAAAATCATAAATGACTTCATCATATCTGCACAGCAATCACATGGTTGATACTAATTATTGCAAGACCATTAATAAGATCCAGTGTCATGGTGTAGCCTACCTATAGGCCTACTGTTTATCATGGATATCTAATGTTTGTTCATAATGTAAGAATATATTATGAACATCCATAATCCTAACTACATAGAGCCTTTAGGGCTGAGTAGCCTGTCGGGGCAGCTTTCTCCCATCACGATCTTGCGAGCTCTGTGAGTGGGCGGGGTGGCACAATTCGGGGCACCTTTCTCCCATCGCGATTTTGCGAGCTCTGTGTGGGGCGGCCTGGCAGGTACCCTGTCGTGCTGCCCCAGAGATCGTTGCCGCCCTAGGCGCCTGCCTATATCACCTATGCCAGGATCCGCTACTGGGACAAGAAAACGGATTCAGAATCATAATCAGAATGAGCTTTATTGCCAAGTTTGCTTACACATACAAGGAATTTGTCTTGGTGACAGGAGCTTCCAGTGCACAAACAATACAACAACATGAATATATATATATATATATATATATATATATATATATATATATATATATATATATACGTATGTACAAATACAAATAGAAATCTGTTATATACAGATGCAAGGGAATGTATGGCAGAAGAGGTAGAGTATGTTGGATAAATATAAATAGACTAAGCTGTGTATTGCACATTATTATTGCTCAATGGGGCAGTTTTAACTGTTCATGAGATGGATAGCCTGAGGGAAAAAAACTGTTCCTGTGCCTGACGGTTCTGGTGCTCAGTGCTCTGTAGCATCTGCGAGAAGGCAACAGTTCAAAAAAGTAGTGGGCAGGGTGTGTGGGGTCCAGAGTGATTTTTCCAGCCATTTTCCTCACTCTGGAAGTGTACAGTTCTTGAAGATTGGGCAGGGGGCAACCAATAATCTGCTCAGCAGTCCGAACTGTCCTTTGTAGTCTTCTGATATCCAGTTTTGTGGCTGAACCAAACCAGACAGTTACTGAAGTGCAGAGGACAGACTCAGTGACTGCTGAGTAGAACTGTATCAGCAGCGCCTGTGGCAGGTTGAACTTCCTCAGCTGGTGAAGGAAGTACAACCTCTGCTGGGCCTTTTTCACAATGGAGTCAATGTGGGTCTCCCACTTCAGGTCCTGTGAGATGGTAGTGCCCAGGTACCTGAATGACACCACTGCTGCCGCAGTGCTGTTTAGAATGGTGAGCAGGGTGTTGGGGTGTTCCTCCTAAAGTCAACTATTTTGAGCGTGTTGAGCTTCAGGTTGTTTTGACTGCACCAGTGAGCCTGCCGTTCAACCTCTCTTCTTTATATAGGCTCATAATCATCTTGGATGAGGCCAAAGACAGTATTGTCATCTGCAAACTTCAGGAGCTTGACAGAGGGGTCCTTGGCACTGCAGTCATTGCTATACAGGGAGAAGAGTAGTGGGGAGAGCACATATCCCTGGGGGGCACCAGTGCTGATTGTACATATGCTAGAAGTGAATTATGGTGTAGAAAGCCAAACTGAAGTCCACAAAAAGGATCCTTGCATATGTCCCTGGTCTGTCCAGATGTTGCAGGATATGATGCAATCCCATGTTGACTGCATCATCCACAGACATGTTTGCTCGATAAGCAAATTGAAGGGAATCTAGAAAGGGTCCAGTGATGTCCTTCAAGTGGGCCAGCACCAGACATGACCACAGACATCAGAACGACGGTTCTGTAGTCATTAAGTCCTGTGATTTTGGGTTTCTTTGGGACAGGAATGATGGTGGAGTGGTTGAAGCAGCAGAAAACTTCATACTGCTCCAGTGATCTGTTGAAGATCTGTGTGAAGATGGGGGCCAGCTGGTCAGCACAGGAGTTTAGACAAGTGGGTGAAACACTGTCTGGGCCCTGTGCTTTCCTTGTTTCCGGAAGACACGGCACACCTCCTCTTCACAGATCTTAAGTGCAGATTGAGTAGCCGGAGGAGGGGTGTTGCAGGAGGTGTTGATGTTTGTTTGAATTGAAGGTCAGAGCAGGTGTGGGGTGTGAGACTGGGCCTTTCAAATCTACAGTAAAACACATTCAAGTCATCAGCCAGTTATTGGTTCCCTACAGTGTTGGAGGATGGTGTCTTGAAGTTAGTAAAGTCTTTCAGGCCTCTCCACACTGATGCAGGGTTGTTAGCTGAACTTGTTTTTCAGCTTATCAGAATAGCTTCTTTTAGCCACTCTGATTTCCTTATTCAGTGTGTTCCTGGCCTGATTGTACAATATTTTATCCCCACTTTTGTAAGCATCCTCTTTGGCCTGATAAAGCTGCCTGAATTTTGCTGTTAACCATGGTTTGTCATTGTTGTATGTTAAATAAGTCCTAGTAGGAATGCACATATCCTCACAGAAACTGATATATGATGTCACAGTATCTTTGAGCTTATCCAGATTGGTGTCTACGGCCTCAAATACACTACAATCAGTGCTTTCAAAGCAGGCTTGTAGTTTCAGCTCTGCTTCATCGGTCCATCTCTTTACAGTCTCTATTATAGGTTTAGCTGATTTTAGTTTCTGCCTGTAGGTTGGAAGAAGATGAACCAGACAGTGATTAGAGAGTCCCAAAGCTGCTCTAGGGACAGAGCGATATGCATCCTTTATTGTTGTGCAGCAATGATCCAGTGTATTTCTGTCTCTCATGGGGCATGTAATGTGCTGTCTGTATTTTGGCAGTTCACGGGTGAGGTTGGCTTTGTTCAAATCGGCGAGAATAATAATAAGTGAGTCCGGGTATTGTTGTACCGTGTCTGTGATCTGATCAGCCAGCTGTTGCAGCGCTGTGTTCACGCACGCATGTGGAGGAATATAAACACTCACCAGAATAAACAAGGAAAACTCCTGTGGCGAGTAGAAAGGCTAACAGTTGATAAAGAGCACTTCCAAATTAGGACAGCACATCTTCTTTAACGTTGTTACATCTGTACACCAGCTTTCATTGATGTAAATGCATGTTCCACTGCCTCTCATTTTCCCCTTGTTAAATTAGAATGAAATCGTAGTTTTACTAGCAAAATGCCTCATCTGTGATCATATTTTCAAAGGACATGGCCAGACTTGCAGTCCACCAATAACGTTAGAGCGACAGCAGTAGGAACGCCCACTAGCGACTTTACAGGACAGAGACTAGCAACATCAAGTGATAAAGTCGCTGCATGTGTATGGGGCTTCAGTTAGCCCCTATTGGTAGATATTATAACTACACATCTGTACCCAAAATGTATCTTTCTCCACTAACAGGTATTTAAAAGTAGCACTGTATTCTTATGGGAAAAAATATCTTGAAATGGACTTACATTTTTCCTCATCTACTGCCTTTGAGGTCAAAGATCAGGGTAGTTGCTAGAATGGCTTTGGATGGTACTTGAGGTGCCTTCATCCAATCAGCATTGTCAAGACAACATTCTCTTGAGGCTCAAGAGTGATAAGTCACATAGCATTTATGGCTCAGGTAAATTACTTAGAAAAACCTATAGATCTCTTCAGGTATTACAGACTTTGACCTTACCCTGAAATTTCACATTTCGCTATTTTGGGAACATTGTAGAACTCACACGACCTCTCCTGGTGAATTGTGGTATAAATCCATTAAAGGAATGTTCGGGGTTCAACTCAAGTTAAGCTCAATCGACAGCATTTGTGGCATAATGTTGATTACCACAAAAATTAATTTCGACAAGTCTCTCCTTTTCTTTAAAAAAGCAAAAATCTGGGTAACAGTGAGGCAATTACAATGGTAGTTTATGGGGCCAGTTTTTTTTTTAAAGATTTAAAGCAGAAACGTGAAGCTTTTAATTTTATAAAAGCACTTACATCAATTCTACTTTTAAAACACATATTTATTTGCTGACATTACATTTACATTTACATTTATTCATTTGGCAGACGCTTTTATCCAAAGCGACTTACAAAAGAGGAATACATTGTAAGCAAATTATCTTAAGGAGACAGTGGTACGAAAAGTGCAGTATTACAAAGTTTCACTAGCGTCATTTCATCGTCATGGCAACAAAGTTGTAAAATTGGCTATAACTTTACACAGAAAATGTTAGCAAGTTTTATCATACTAAAATCATGTTAACACACATATTGTTTATATCTTGTGGTTATACTTTTAAAAAAGTGAGAATTTTAATGTTCAAAAATTGGCCCCATTCACTCCCATTGTAAGTGCCTCACTGTAACCCAGATTTTCGCTTTTGTTTTTTAAAGAAAAGGAGGGACGTGTCGAAAATAATGTTTGTGGTAATCAGCATTATGCCACAAATGCTGTCAATTGAGCTTAACTTGTATTTAGCCCAGAATATTCCTTCAATATCCCTTTCGGACCAGACCAACAATGTAGAATTATGTGATGTGATATTTAGTTTATGATCAAGTAAAGGACACCTTACAGTGCATTGAAGCACAAACTCTATACTCATTCACACAGCTCTCAAATGAGAGGGATCTGTTTCCAAAGACTTTGACACTTGATTCGTGTGGACATTTAGCACATGGTTTAGTAGCACTGGTGTGAATTCATAGCCATATTAGACCCCTGGTGTGCCCTTGACGAAACCTTATAGTTTTCTAGGGTCTGGAAAATCCTACTGGCTTAAACATAATCACTCCCTGAAACAAGACTGCAAAGGCTTCCCCAAAATGAAAATTCTGATATTATTTACTAACCCTCATATTGTTCAAAACCCATATGATTTTTTTCTTCCGTCTATCTATCTATCTATCTATCTATCCGTGGCCAATGTTTTACACAAGTCTTCATGGCTTCTGTACACTTGGATTGCTGCTATGGAGTTAAGAGCTTGGCTCTTAGTTGAGTGGCATTCGACTGACTAAATTCCCCATAAACACCAGTTTATTTTCCTATGTAGAGCTTCTGCTGAGGGCAGCACAAGGTCAGGTGTCGGAGTTGTGTGAAGCTGTGGGAGAAGAATTTACCAGTCCTCAAGTTACTCCACAAGTGGTGCTAATACAGGCCTAGCAGCTCTTCAGCTAGGGTCTGAGTGGAAAGATAGAGTTGCAAAATGTACAAACACTATAAACAGAACCTTATTCAACATCCCATAGAATTTAACTGTGTAAAATGCACCCCTAAATTAACTTTAACCCACACACACACAGCAATTTTACAGGGCTTTAGACACCTTTGAGGGTCAGTGTTTAAACTTTCCATTGTTTTCTGCCACGATTTGCCTTTAATCTTTGAAATTACACTTTAAATCCTTTACAGTCGGTACCTCCTTTGAATTAACATTATGGACCGTTTTGCCAACTTGTTTAGCCAATTCTCTGAAATGAACTGACTCAAACAAATGATTAATTTGCGAATCAGGAATCTAAACATCGGGTTCTAAACAGCCGATAGAAATACGGGACAAAAATGATTGCTGAAACATTCTTGGGGAAAAAAATATTTTCTTGGGTCAGTCGAAGTGCTTATGTTACACACAGCCGTACAGCTGCAAGCTCCAATGCACTTTTGGGTTTCTGCTTAAAGGGATAGTTCACCCAAAACTTCTCTCATCTCAAGTCATTTACTCACTCTCATGCCATTCTAAGTGTGTATGACATTCTTTCTTCTGCTGAACACAAACAAAGATTTTTAGAAGAATATTTCAGCTCTGTAGATCCTTTAGAAGTAATTCATACAACTCCAGTGTTTAAATCTATGTCTTCTGAAGTGATATGAGATGTGGGTGAGAAACTGATCAATATTTAAGTCCTTTTTAATATAAGTTCTCCTCCCTGCCCAGTTGGTGGCGATATGCATGAAGAATGTGAATTACCAAAAACAAAAGAAGAAGAATGCAAACGTGAAAGTGGAGATTGATAGTAAAAAAGCACTTAAATAATGATCTGTTTCTCACCCACACTTATCATATCGCTTCTGAAGATATGGATTTAATTACTAGAGTTGCATGGATTACTTTTATGCTGCCTTTATGCTTTTAGGAGCTTCAAAATTGGGTACCCATTCACTTGCATGAATGGACCTACAGAGCTGAGATATTCTTCTAGAAATCTTTATTTGTGTTCAGCAGAAAAATAAAGCCATACTCTTGGGATGGTAATGAGGGTTAAAACTATTAATTTAAAGGAATAGTTCATCCAAAAATGAAAATTCTTTCACCATTAAGGCCTACTCACCCTTATGCCATCCCAGTGTATGACTTTCTTTCATCTGGTGAACTCAAATGAAGATTTTAGAAGAATTTCTCAGCTCTTTTGGTCCATACCATGCTAGTGAATGGGTGCCAGAATTTTGAAGCTCCAAAAATCACATAAAGTCAGCATAAAAGTAAGCCATAAGAGTCCAGTGCTTAAATCAATGTCTTCAGAAGTGATATGATAGGTGTGGGTGAGAAACAAATCAATATTTAAGTCCTTTTTTACTATAAATTATCCTCCCTGCTCCGTCAATCTCCATTTTAACTTTCACTTCAACATTCTTTTTGTGTTTTTTGTAATTCACATTCTTCATTCATATCACCCCCTACTGGGCAGGGACAAGAATTTCTAGCAATTTCTAGATCTGTTTCTCACCCACATCTATCATATCACTTCTGAAGATATGGATTAAAACCCTGGGAGTCCTATGGATTACTTTTATGATGCCTTTATGTGCTTTTTGGAGTGTCAAAATGTTGGCACCTATTCACTTGCATTGTATGAACCTACAGAGCTTAAATATTCTTCTTAAAATCATAATTTGTGTTCTGCAGAAGAAAGAAAGTCATTCACATCTGGGATGGCATTAGGGTAAGTAGATGATGAGAGAATTTACATTTTTGGGTGAACTATCCCTTTAAGTTTTTCTTTTGAATTCCACAAATGTAAGACAGTCCTACTGGTTTGGAACAACACCTGTGAGTAACCTTCTCAAAAACGTTGACAACCTCTGACAAGTGTTTTAGTTCAATAATAGATTTCATCCACAAGAGGGCAGTCCCTGATCATGTGTATGTTGTTCCTACCAAAAATTCATAGCTCTGATTTTATACTGTATATGTTCTTCGTTTTTTTATTACTGTTTCTTAGTATAGCTTATAACATTAAGTCCTCGTTACCAAGACAATTGCAACTATGTAATTTGTTTGAACTACAATGTAAGGTAATATTTTGACCACCCTGAAGGGCAGCAAATGAAATCTCTGTGATATCCCAGTGATTTCTCATAGACAGCAATGAGAATAAATGGAGAGAAAATGCTGACATTTGCTTAAATCTTCTATTTCTCAGATTTTTGTCATGAGAATAAACCCTGGAAATCTCAAATCTCACATGTGTCTTCTCTAGAGTTTCAGAATAGATCTCAGTGCAGGTCTCAAACTGTGCTCAGATATGCCAAGATACCAAAGTCTTTAATCAAGAAAATATTTCTTATCAAATTCATCCAAGACCAAATGATCTGAGCCATGCTATCCGTATTTTATATAGCTTTATACTGTAGAAGGCTATTTCAGCAAGTTTCAATTGTCTATTTATTTCTACTAATTTTAGGAGAAACATCTGAGACAAAGTTTAAACTTAAATGAAAAATTTCTTAGAACTCCAAGTCCCCCTAGCTATGAAAAAACAACCTCTATGATGGATTTTGGAATAAGATACTATTTTGCACTTATGGAATAATTTTACAGTAAGTTTAGTTGTTACAGTAGTATAGGACACTGGGTGTCACTATTGACTTCCAAATTAGGGGAGGCAGTATAGGGTGGTGGTGCATGTTGTTTGCATTCCCAGAGCTGAACAGGAAAACAGTCAGGAAGCTGTGCTGAGGCTCAAGCTGAGGGTTCTATCAGGAAAAGGAGAGCAGGCAAGTGAGGGACACTGCCTTGGCCAACACCTCCACCATGCCATCTAATTTAGCTCCAAACCTGGGACTGACACAATCGATGACTCATTCATGTTGACCCAACCAGCCATTTTAATTCCTCTTTGTTGTTGTTCTTTTCATCATCAAACCCCCTCTTGTTGCTACTCCAAGGTACATCTCATTTACAGCACACCAGTAATACTGTCTCAAATTTTCCTTGGTTCAAGAAAAGGGAGATGGTACTGACTGGCCCATCCACAAGTCTCTGATATTCTGGTCCATGGCTGGGTCTAAAAGGGGTTTCCTTGTGTATATATCTGAAAATATTCAGATATTTACAAATACATAAGTAGTTTGAGAGTGTAAGCAGACCGACATGATGGCATCATTCACAGTGCGTCATGGGAGTGGGTGATCGATGCAGAACTCTTTTGGCACTTTACGTCGATCGAGATTTTCTCAATAATGTTTCACTGGAAATTCCGCTATTAAACACGATTTAAAATTGAAATAACATGGACTAGTTGCTTCAAAAGAAGCATTTACCATTGATTTACGAAAGGAACTCACAGTAGGTCTGTATTTAAAGGTTTATAAGTTATCATTAAAAATCAATTTGTTTACTTATTATTTTACATCCAGAACCAGGCTGTTACTCTTTTTCATTATTTAATGCTTATTAGATCATTAGGTAATGTTCATTCACTTTCAAGGACCCCTTGTTGAACACTTTGATTCTAGACATTTGACAGCTTTTAACACGAAAATATATTTTTAACCCTACTTTGAGATAAACTGAAAACCATGCGTGACATCAGACCCCAAGTCATCAAGATATCAAATGATTTGAATCATGTCACTTTTGTCTTTTGTTCTGAAGTAACTAACCGCTGCTGTGGTGACAGACTGCTCCATGTCTAAATTAGATTGGCTGCAGAGATCATGGGGATCTTTGAAGAAACGGAAAAACTTGTGGCAGCCAATCAGAAACCAAACCACATAACTTCCCCTTACTCCATAGAACCCAACGCCTACGCTGTGACAGCGTGACGGCTGCCACTTGCATCCATCCATCTGTCTCTTTCGTTGTCGTCATTGGCTAAATTTATCATTGTCATTAATGCTTTTCATATCTCACACACTGACTAATATGTCATCAATATGTCACCAATGGAGAGAGTGGGGATTTTTCAATTGTTTCACTTTTCAGATTTGATAAGGATATTTCCCTAATTTCTGTGTTACTAGTAAAGATTTATTTGATGTTTTGTATGGCTTAAAGATCTGCTCTTGCTCTTTGTATACAATAAATGCATTGTCCTCAGATGATATATAATAGGCTATAGTGTACATATTTGTCTGTTTTCAAGCCACGTATGACACACTGACATACGGGACACCCCAAAATGCCCCGAGATGCCAGGGGTGGGGGTTGGGTGCAACTATGGGGGCCCCCCTTATGGCATTATGAGCTAACAAAATTCAGATTTGATTTCTATTGTATGTAGGAGTAACCTTTGCTAGGTCAACTGCTTTCCTGTAATGCAACCATAAAACATCCTATTTAGTCTGTTGTATTTTTGATTGGCTGATTGAAGCATCTGTTCATTAAGATAAAGCTGCAGTGATAGTTTGGTAAGAGAGAGAGAGAGTAGTGTGATTAGAGGCAGATGTCGCTGGTCAGGATGACCTACTTCAACTGGAATTTACACTGGGAAACACGCAGGAACACTGTCCAGTATCTCTATGCTCTATCTTTGCAGCTCTCTTCCTCTTGGTCTTGGAACACGAGGATGGATCGGTTTCTTGGAAAACCCTGATGAGTCAACATCCCAGACCTCCCCTTATGAACACACTCACACTTGGACCAGCATTACAGAATGGACCTGCAGGGCACACACAAACACAATTAGTAACATTCATTTAGCGAAACCTGGCTGGACAATTTGTTCCACTCGTGCTCTTTTGTTTTTGGACAGTAGTAGTAACAACAAAGGCAAAAAAGTTTCCTGTATTCGCTGGTACAGTTCTAAAATGCATTGACTGTAATGCAAGGCCACGCTCCGCTAATCTAAATAACCTCTCATTAGTGTTTCAATGTGCTTTTAGCAAGGACGCTTCCTATTGTTGAGGAGATGGAAAGCTTTTACTATTGCTGCATGATTTCATTTCTTTTAATAACTAAGAGACTTTACCATTCCTTTATACACATTTACATGCAGACACACTTCCTCTGATCTCCATAGGGCAACATCCATCTTTGATCTCTAGATGATACAGAATCACAAAAATAACCCCAGATTATGTACAAGGTCTTTCAGAATGTGAATTAGTCAATGACTTTTAGTGGGATTGACTCTTCTTTAAAGGGATTGTTCACCCAAAAATTAAAATACTCTCATCATTTACTCTCATGCCATCCCATATGTATATGCCTTTTTTTCTTCTGCAGAACACAAATGAAGATTTTTAGAAGAATATTTCAGCTCTGTAGGTCCATACAATGCAGGTGAATGGGTGCCAAAATTTGAAGCTCCAAAATCCACATAAGGGCAACTTAAAAGTACTTCAGACGACTCTGCTGGTTAAATCTATATGTTCTGAAGCGATATGATAGGTGTGGGTGAGAAACAGATCAATATTTAAGTCATACACATCTGGGATGGAATGTAAATAATGAGAATTTTAATTTTTGGGTTATCTTTTCCTTTAATCGTATGTGACTTTAAGGTAAATATTTTAACTGTAGGTTTTCCTTGTGAATCAGACCCTTGGCATTGCTTGCAGCATGCTTCACATGCTTCACAATGTACCAGCTAAGATTTTCCCTTTTTCCTTCACTTTCTCCTTCTTGTGTTTTTGGTGATTGGCATTCTTCATGCATATCGTACCCTACTGGGCAAGGAGGAGAATTTCTGACAAAAAAAATCTTAAATATTGATCTGTTTCTCACCCACACCTATCATATCATGTCTGAACAAATGGATTTAACCACTGGAGTCACATGGATTACTTATATGCTCCCTTTATTTGGATTTTGGAGCATCAAAATTTTGGCACCCATTCACTTGTATTGTATGGACCTACAGAGCTGAAATATTCTACTAAAAATTTAATTTGTGTTCTGCAGAAGGGTGAGTAACTCATGAGAGAATTTTCATTTTTTGGTGAATTATCCCTTAAAGGTGCAGTATGTAACAATTTTCATGTAATATTCGTCTTTTTTTTTTTGCCAATGTGAGAACGGCTTGTAACGCAACTTAACAAATGAGCCCTTCCCAGACTTCCTAGGTTGCCTATTAAAGCCTGTAGACTGATTTTCATGCAAAAGGGAGCAGGTCACTTTTGCCGGGAAAATCCAAAGGATGTGACGTTTAGAGCCTTGCCTCAGTAATAGCTTCTCTTCCGTGTCAACAGACAAGTCTGCAGCACTAGGTAATGTTATCTTAGAGATGGAATCCAGCAAATATCCAGCTCCCAGCACAACACCGACTCCTACACAAACTCAGAGTAAGCCAAAAAAAAAAAAAAAAAACATTGATCTACTGAATCCCGTCTGGCTAAGTGGGAACGTGATCATGGTCAAGCGAAAACTAGAGTGAACATCGGCAGGGCATTTGATTCCTGGAGGGACCTTCGTTCGGTTTTGTGGATCAAAACCGGCCCTGAATTGGCGTTCTTCTTATTGGACAGGTAAGCTTATATAACTGCAAAGCATGTGAAATATAGTGCCATAAGGATTGATCTGTGTCATTTTAGCTAACTTGATCTTGCCTGCACAGTAACTGTCATAAACAATGTTAATCTGTAATTATTCATCAAGGTAAACTACAATAACACATGAAATGAATGCTAGACAATGTTCAAGATAATGCAAAAAGCTCCATTCATTAGTGTAACAAAAATGAATTCTTAGTTATACAGAAAATATATACATACTATTATTATAAAACAATAGCGCATCGATATAGCAAAATGACAGTTGTGATGGAATCACATCAATACTGAATTGTCAACATATTTATAATGTACAGTCTATTTTATAAACAGCTACTGTCATCATCCACCAAATTTAGCTAACAGCTATTGATAAAGCTGGCTAGCTAGATAATGCCGACATAGGCTATCGTATAAATGCAGTCAGTGTATCATGCAAAGAAAAGTAATTACTTCAAACTACAGTCTCAGATAGTCAGACCTATATCCACACTTTGTTTTAGCCCTGTTCCAGCACTGGAGTGTCAAATATGCAGTCTCAAAGTTTGTAGTAAAACAATCATAACTATATAATTATGCTACCTCATCTGTCAGCATGATGTCACGTTCAGTCTCTTTGTACGTTACGTCATTGTTTTGGCTGATGTGTGCACGAGCACGAGCAACAGGTAGCTGGCTGCAGTTCACTTAACGGCCACATGTGTCATTAATAACGAGGGTTTCTGAATCTTACATACTGCACATTTAAGAATTCCTAATTAGTATTTTACTGGTAATTTTCAGAGAGCATGATGAGGTTCATCTTTTGCAACCCACATTGTCTTTTGGAGCTAGGAGGATTTCCAACTGTCTTGTATTTTGGCCCAAATTAAGACATCCCGTATGGATAGTGTTGATTGTACTGACATAACTATTCACCTTTTTCCACAAAGCAGCAATGTTTGTTTGTTTTCCAGTCTTCAGTGTTTTCACTCGCATCAGCATATGTTTTTAGCGCATAATGTGACGTTTAGCATGTTACATTTGTAAAAAGTGCCAAATAAAGAAAAGTCCTGTCTTTTGACAGTGCCTCACCTGTCAAAGTTTAAGGAGTGGGTAGATGACATGAAGATAGTTATGTTGATGTCATTAACTACAAGTTGTTATGACAGCCAACAACTGCACAAGTTGAGCCTCAGATCATTTTTAACTTCAACTAACACTTTTAAATTGGTGTTGTTCTTCATGTGGATAGCTTGTTTCAGTAGTTTCTTTTTTTTTACATTTCTTCATATGGAGAATGGGACCAGAAAATGTTCCAACAGCAATTAGAATCATCATGGGACCACCCAGAGGTTGTTCGGGAAAACTGTGAACACTGTATATAGGGCTGGCCATTATATTGAAAATACACAATATTATCGCAAGGATTTTGCTGACGATAAAAAATTAAGCAATATCATAAATATCACAATGATTATAGAGTGCTTTTTATTTTTTTATTTTTTCCAGCATTAATCTACGGTTTAATTCAATGAATACATGTGAATGGGTGACACGCTGTTCTGTGTGCGTGTGTGGGGATCATGATACTCTCTTTCAGAGCAGTTCGCATACATTCTGAAAGCAAAGCTCTGCACTTTCACACATTCACGCAATTCCAAACTTTTGTAACAGCTACAAGTTATTATACAAATCTAAAAACGGGACATGGCATCACAGAAATGAAGGAGGTGACAGTGTTTCACCAGATTTGAAAAGAGCTCAAAAAAAGTGAGTGAACTTGTAGTTTTTGCACACCCTGTTCATTCACAAAAAAATTAAAATAATAATAATAATGCTTTTTATTACTGTATTGAATTGGTGCATCTAAATGAAAATGATTAAATATTGTACTTCCTTACGTTAATTTAGTGAAATACTTCTCGGTTACTGTCGTAAGTCGTTGTGTCGATGTAGTGACACTAGGGGTCGCTCTTGAGAGCCCCGATCACCTCAGATCTTTGAGAAAAGGCCAATGAGAATTGGCGAGTGGAATTTGCATGCCACTCCCCTGGACATACGGGTATAAAAGGGAGCTGGAATGCAGGATTCATTCAGGTTTTGTGCTGAGGAGCCGAGACACGGTCCCGGTCATTTCAGCGGCTAGTACAGCGTTGTGGCAAGAGGAACACAACGTCTTGTTCCCTCCATCAGGGAACGGAGGTTACGACAGTAACCGAGACGTTCCCCTTCTGTCACTCACTCAACGTTGTGTCGTTGTAGTGACACTAGGGGTCCATATGGAAAAACGCCACAACAGCTGAACCGTGTTACGTGAACTGCCAATGCAGGTGCAAGCAAGTTGCTGCGTGTGTAATAGCAGGTGCATCAGACTGCACGTAACCTCCCCCAACGCCCCAAAAGACATCATGTAGTTCCCCACATCCCTGAGGGGGGGAAGCGATGTAACTAGCATGGGAGCAGGCTGCGCCAGCTGCGGCCTTTTCTCTCTATGTTTTCTCTCCACAGAGTATTAGATTCAGCTGGGGCCATCTAACGCTATCATACGCATCGGGGAAGGTGTACTTTTCCTTTCCTATTCTTTCAGGGGGAAAAGACCCCGCAGAGGCCACATCCTGCCCAAAAGGGGAGGTCAACATGTGGCAATACGACACATGGGCTCAGCAGCCGCACATGGAAGAGGCGCGGTGGTAGGTCCCACCATGAAAAAAAGGGGGGGGGGAAACTCTACAAACACATTGACCAAGGGAGACGTGGGTCCGCTGACAGGGAGACTGTACCGTGGAATATATATCACAGGGGTTACCGGAGTAATCGGCACCTGTGGAGCACTTATCCCAGTACAGGGCATATTAGACCCTGTAGTGGGGCTGGCTGTGAACTCCTCCGCCGAGTTCGCAAACCATAGGGCTAGGGAGGAAGGACATCCAGGGTCCACGGCTTCGTGAACTCGATGGGGTAAAAGCGCACGTTTTCACCTCAGGGGAGGGGAAAGGCACTATACACAAGTGATACACCTGGCCAGCTGTTCCGTATTACCGAACTCTACCTGTTCATACCTGAAAGAACATGGGACGAAACTGGCTCCACCCGGAGATTGTAAAATCTTGCGAAAGTATTGGGTGTTGCCCAGCCCGCTGCTCTGCAGATGTCTGCTAGAGAAGTGCCATTGGCCAGTGCCCACGAGGATGCCACACTCTTTGTAGAGTGTGCTCAAACCCGCAAGGGGGGCATCCAGTGGGATCCAGTGGGCAAGCCTCTGTTTGGAGACGGTGTTCCCTTTCCGCTGTCCAACAAAGCATCTGCGTGCGATCCAAGTAGGTGCGCAAAGCACGCACCGGACACAGCAATGACAGGGCTGGGTCTGCCTCCTCCCAGGGCAGCGCTTGCAGGTTCACCACCTGATCCCTGAAGAGGGTCGTGGGAACCTTGGGCACATAGCCCGGTCAGGGTCTCAGGATCACGTGAGAATCTGCCGGACCGAACTCCAGGCAAGTGTCGTTGACAGAGAATGCTTGCAGGTCTCCCATCCTCTTGATGGAGGTGAGCACAATCAGGAGGGCCGTCTTTAAGGAGAGGGCTTTCAGCTCGACTGACTCTAGCGGCTCAAATGGGGCTCTCCAAAGGCCCAGGAGGATCATGGTGAGATCCCATGAGGGGAAGAGGCATGGCCTGGGAGGATTAAGCCTCCGGGCGCCTATGAGGAACCTGATGATCAGGTCGTGCTGTCCAAGGGACTTACCGTCAACTGCGTCATGGTGAGCTGCTATAGCGGCTACATAAACCTTCAAGGTGGAGGGGGACAGCCGCCCATCCGGCAGAAATGAGAGCACTGACTTGACTGCGCATCTCTGGGGGTCTTCATCTCAGGAAGAACACCAATTCGCGAATAAGCACCACTTTAGGGCATAAAGCTGCCTGGTAGAGGGAGCCCTGGCTTGAGTGATTGTGTCCACGACTGCTGGTGGTAGACCACTTAGACCTTCCGCGTTCTGTCCAGGGGCCAGACATGGAGATTCCAGAGGTCTGGGCGTGGATGCCAGAGAAAGAAGGTCCTTCCTCAAGGGAATCCACCAGGGAGGTGCTGTCGCGAGGAGCGTGTGGTCCAAGAACCAAGTCTGAGTGGGCCAGTATGGGGCCACAAGGGTGACTTGTTCCTCGTCCTCCCTGACCTTGCACAGGGTCTGTGCAAGAAGGCTCACTGGGGGGAATACTTATTTGCACAGCCCCCGGGGCCAGCTGTGTGCCAGCGCGTCTGTCCCGAGGGGGGCTCCTGTCAGGCAATACCAGAGCGGGCAGTGGGAGGATTCCCGGGAAGCGAACAGGTCTACCTGTGCTTTGCTGGATCGACTCCAAATCAGCTGGACCACCTGGGGGTGGAGTCTCCACTCTCTGCTGAGTGTTGCCTGCCACGACAGCACGTCCGCTGTGGCGTTGAGGCTGCCCGGGATTTGAGTGGCCCGCAGCGACCTCAGCCGCTGCTGACTCCAGAGGAGGAGATGGCGGGCAAGTTGCGACATGCGACGAGAGCGTACGCCACCTTGGTGATTTATACAGGTGCATCTCAATAAATTAGAATGTCAAGGAAAAGTTAATTTATTTCAGTAATTCAACTCAAATTGTGAAACTCGTGTATTAAATAAATTCAATGCACACAGACTGAAGTAGTTTAAGTCTTTGGTTCTTTTAATTGTGATGATTTTGGCTCACATTTAACAAAAACCCACCAATTCACTATCTCAAAAAATTAGAATATGGTGACATGCCAATCAGCTAATCAACTCAAAACACCTGCAAAGGTTTCCTGAGCCTTCAAAATGGTCTCTCAGTTTGGTTCACTAGGCTACACAATCATGGGGAAGACTGCTGATCTGACAGTTGTCCAGAAGACAATCATTGACACCCTTCACAAGGAGGGTAAGCCACAAACATTCATTGCCAAAGAAGCTGGCTGTTCACAGAGTGCTGTATCCAAGCATGTTAACAGAAAGTTGAGTGGAAGGAAAAAGTGTGGAAGAAAAAGATGCACAACCAACCGAGAGAACCACAGCCTTTTGATTGTCAAGCAAAATTGATTCAAGAATTTGGGTGAACTTCACAAGGAATGGACTGAGGTTGGGGTCAAGGCATCAAGAGCCACCACACACAGACATGTCAAGGAATTTGGCTACAGTTGTCGTATTCCTCTTGTTAAGCCACTCCTGAACCACAGACAACGTCAGAGGTGTCTTACCTGGGCTAAGGAGAAGAAGAACTGGACTGTTGCCCAGTGGTCCAAAGTCCTCTTTTCAGATGAGAGCAAGTTTTGTATTTCATTTGGAAACCAAGGTCCTAGAGTCTGGAGGAAGGGTGGAGAAGCTCATAGCCCAAGTTGCTTGAAGTCCAGTGTTAAGTTTCCACAGTCTGTGATGATTTGGGGTGCAATGTCATCTGCTGGTGTTGGTCCATTGTGTTTTTTGAAAACCAAAGTCACTGCACCCGTTTACCAAGACATTTTAGAGCACTTCAGGCTTCCTTCTGCTGACCAGCTTTTTAAAGATGCTGATTTCATTTTCCAGCAGGATTTGGCACCTGCCCACACTGCCAAAAGCACCAAAAGTTGGTTAAATGACCATGGTGTTGGTGTGCTTGACTGGCCAGCAAACTCACCAGACCTGAACCCCATAGAGAATCTATGGGGTATTGTCAAGAGGAAAATGAGAAACAAGAGACCAAAAAATGCAGATGAGCTGAAGGCCACTGTCAAAGAAACCTGGGCTTCCATACCACCTCAGCAGTGCCACAAACTGATCACCTCCATGCCACGCCGAATTGAGGCAGTAATTAAAGCAAAAGGAGCCCCTACCAAGTATTGAGTACATATACAGTAAATGAACATACTTTCCAGAAGGCCAACAATTCACTAAAAATGTTTTTTTTATTGGTCTTATGATGTATTCTGATTCTTTGAGATAGTGAATTGGTGGGTTTTTGTTAAATGTGAGCCAAAATCATCACAATTAAAAGAACCAAAGACTTAAACTACTTCAGTCTGTGTGCATTGAATTTATTTAATACACGAGTTTCACAATTTGAGTTGAATTACTGAAATAAATGAACTTTTCCACGACATTCTAATTTATTGAGATGCACCTGTATGATATATATGACACCTTGTGTCACTACATCGACACAACATCGAGTGAGTGACAGAAGGGGAACTGTGGAAAACAATTAATGCCTTTAAAGGGATAGTTCACCCAAAAATGAAAATGTATTCATTATTTACTCACTCTTATGACTTCCCAGGTGTGTATGACTTTCTTTCTTCACCAGGACACATTTGAAGAAAAATAGAAAAATAACTTAGCTCAGTTACTGAAGCTACAAAAATCACAGGCAGTCAGCATAAACGTCATACGATATGACTCCAGTGGTTAAATTGATGTCTTCTAAAGTGACATGATCTCTTTTGGTGTGAAAAAAGAAATATTTACAAAAAAAATATCTAAGAACTTTTTTATTATAATCCAACACTTCCGGAAAGCTTCACGAGAGGGTGGAATTCACGTGGTCTCACATGTGACGTATTCGCGTTGCCATGTTATCTCACATTCTCCTCTTGGTTGGGACATCAAGGATAAGCGCACAAATGCACCATTGTGAGTAAAGAAACAGATACAAATAAGGATATAAACCAAAACCAACAAAGCTTCTGTATAGCGTTCCTCCTACTCAGTTGTAAACAGCGCTGCTCTTCTGGCTGTGAATCACATGCATCAGTTTTCACTTGTTTCAAGTGCTAATGCGATTACCACTGCTGACGGGAAGCATGATTTAGAGTTAAAAAAAAAGTACTTAAATATTGATCTTTTTCTCACCAAAAGCAATCGTGTTGCTTTAGAAGACATTAATTTAACCACAGAATTTGTATCAATAACGTTTATGCTGAATATCTGGGATTTTTGGAGCTTCAAAAGTCGAATCAACATCCACTTGGCCTACTGAGCTAAGATATATATATATATATATATATATATAATTTATTTATTTTATTTTTATTTCAAATGTGTTCTGCTGAAGAAAGAAAGTCATACACACCTGGGATATCATGAGGGTGAGTAAATGATGAGAGAATTTTCATTTTTGGGTGAACTATCCCTTTAACATATGTCATAAATGTCTAATGCCAGATATGTATTGAATATCATCAATAGGCTGAAAAATATTGAGATATATGTTTTGTTGCCATATTGCCCAGCCCAGCCCTAACTGTATATGTGATATGTAAATCTATACAAAAGTGATAATGACGGTACTTTGTCATGTTATATCAAATCAAATCAAATCAAATCACTTTTATTGTCACACAACCATATACACAAGTGCAACAGTGTGTGAAAATCTTGGGTGCAGTTCCGAGCAACATAGTAGTCGTGACAGTGATGAGACAATTTACAATAAACATCAGATTTACAACACAGTTTAAAATCTAATATACACATAATTACACACAACACAATATACAAATAATAACATACAATGTACAGTATACAATACATACAATATAGAATACACATTATACAATAAAAAAAAAAGTATATATAGTATATATAGAATGTACAGTAGGTTGTATTGTACTGTATTGACATTCAGGCTGTCGGTTGATAGTAAGTTGTTAAGAGAGAATATAATATAATAATAATAACATTTATGACAGTCATGAGATATAAGAGTAATAAAGTGCAGTGCTGATGTATTTGATCGTGGGAGATCAAGAGTTCAAAAGTCTGATTGCTTGGGGAAAGAAGCTGTCATGAAGTCGGCTGGTGCGGGTCCTGATGCTGCGATACCGCCTGCCTGATGGTAGCAGTGAGAACAGCCCATGGCTCGAGTGGCTGGAGTCTCTGATGATCCTCCGAGCTTTTTTCACACACCGCCTGGTATACATGTCCTGGAGGGAGGGAAGCTCACCTCCGATGATGTGTCTGGCAGTTCGCACCACCCTTTGCAGGGCTTTGCGGTTGTGGGCTGTGCTGTTGCCGTACCAGGCGGAGATGAAGCCAGTCAGGATGCTCTCTACAGTGCAGGTGTAGAACCGTGTGAGGATGTAGCGGTTCATTCCAAACTTCCTCAGCCATCTCAGGAAGAAGAGGCGCTGATGAGCCTTCTTCACAACAGCTTCAGTGTGGATGGACCATGTTAGTTCCTCAGTGATTTGGACACCCAGGAACTTGAAGCTGCTGACTCTCTCCACTGGTGCTCCATTGATGGTGATGGGACTGTGTACTCTATCTCTTCTCCTGAAGTCCACCACAAGCTCCTTTGTCTTACTGATACTGAGGGAGAGGTTGTGCTACTGACACCAGTGTGTCAGAGTGTGCACCTCCTCTCTGTAGGCTGTTTCATTATTGTCAGTGATTAGACCTACCACCGTCGTATCATCAGCAAACTTAATGATGGCATTGGAGCTGTGTGTTGCCACACAGTCATGTGTGTACAGAGAGTACAGGAGTGGGCTAAAAACACAGCCCTGCGGGGCTCCAGTGTTGAGGGTCAGTGATGAGGAGATGTTGCTGCCTATTCTAACCACCTGGCGTCTGCTTGACAGGAAGTCCAGGATCCAGCTGCATAGCGAGCTGTTTAAGCCCAGAGCCCGGAGTTTCTCATCAAGCTTGGAGGGCACTATGGTGTTGAATGCTGAGCTGTAGTCTACGAACAGGATTCTCACATAAGTATTCTTTTTTTCCAGGTGGGAGAGAGCAGTGTGTATTGTAGATGCAATGGCATCATCAGTGGAGTGGTTGTTGCGGTAAGCAAACTGCAATGGGTCAAGTGAGGAAGGCAGCACAGAGCAGATGTAATCTCTGATTAGTCTCTCAAAGCATTTGCTGATGATGGGGGTCAGAGCAAATGGATGCCAGTCATTTAAGCAAGCTATTTTGGATTGCTTTGGAACAGGCACAATGGTGGACGTTTTAAAGCATGTGGTGACTACAGACAAAGTGAGGGAAAGGTTAAAAATGTCAGTAAAAACACCAGCCAGTTGGTTCGCGCACGCTCTGATGACGCGGCCCGGAATGCTGTCTGGACCCGCGGCTTTGCGGATATTCACCCATCGGAAGGATCGGGTTATATCTGCTACAGAGATGGAGAGTGAACTAACCTCTGTAGCTTCGGCCGCGAGAGCTCTCTCTGTGAGGGCGGTGTTATTTCCCTCAAAACGAGCATAAAAAGTATTTAGCTCATCCGGGAGTGAGGCAGCGGTGTTGGCGGCAGAGTTTTTATTCTCTTTAAAGTCCGTGATGATGTTAATTCCCTGCCACATGCTTCTAGAGTTGGTGGTGTTAAACTATCCTTCAATCTTGTTCCTGTACTGACGTTTTGCTGATCTTTTTCGGAGGGCATAACCGGCTTGTTTATGCTACTCCGCGTTCCTGGAATTAAAAGCGGAGGTCTGCGCATCAAGTGCCGTGCGAACATTGCTATTAATCCAAGGTTTCTGGTTCGGATAGATCCATATTGTTCTGGTCGGAACGACGTCCTCTACGCACTTTCTGAGGAAACACATTACGCTATCAGCGTAAAGCTCAATGTCGTCATCAGAGGCAGACCAGAACATCTCCCAGTCTTCGTGATCAAACAGTCTTGTAGCATAGAGTCTGATTGGTCCGACCAGCACTGGATCGTTCTGAGGGTGGGTGCTTCCTGTTTCAGTTTCTGCCTGTAAGCGGGCAGAAGCAGAATGGAAGAGTGGTCCGATTTGCCAAATGGTGGGTGGGGGAGGGATTTGTAGCCGTCCCGGAAGGGAGAGTAGCAATGGTCCAAAACCCGGTCCCCTCGTGTGTTAAAACTAATATGTTGGTGGTATTTTGGTGCGACTGATTTGAAACTGGCTTTATTAAAGTCCCCAGTCACAATGAACGCGGCCTCAGGGTGCACGGTTTCCTGCTTGCTTATAATCCCGTACAGTTCCTTGAGTGCCTGGTCTGTGTCGGCTTGTGGCGGGATGTAAGCAGCTGTGATAATGACCGCTGTGAATTCCCTCGGTAGCCAGAATGGTCGACACAGAAGCATGAGAAATTCCAGATCAGGAGAGCAGAAAGACTTGATAGAATGTAAGTTCCTCTGATCACACCAGGATTTGTTGATCATAAAACATACACCACCACCTCTGCTTTTACCTGAGAGGTCTTTCGCTCTGTCCACTCGGTGCACGGAGAACCCCGTGGGTTCAATGGCTGAATCTGGAATCTCAGCAGACATCCAAGTTTCTGTTAGGCAGATAATGCAGCAGTCCCTCGTCTCTCGTTGGAAAGAGATCCATGCTTTCAGCTCGCAGAGCTTGTTATCCAGAGACTGAACATTTGCCAGTAGAATACTGGGTAGCGGGGGTCGATTTACGCGGTGTCTTACTCTGATGAGAACGGCGGCTCTGTTTCCCCTATTCCTCCTGCGTTTCCGCGGCCGGGCAGCCCAGACAAAGGGCTCCGCTGGCGTGTTTGTAAACAGCGGGTTGGCATTGAGGAATTTGAAGTCTGGTTTGCGGTGTGTAATTGCTGAACCAATGTCCAAAAGTGTTTGTCTGTCGTAGACAATAAGGTAGACAAAATCCAGTACAAAAAACATAAGAATTGTAATCAAAACAAACAAAACACTGCAGTGTTGTGTTGGAGCTCACAATGCAGCAGCCATACTCGGTGCCATCTTGAGTCGATATCAATGTTCTTTCCAAAATTGATCCTTATAGAAAGTGCTCCAGCGGTCTACTTCGAGTGGTTGTTTGAAAGTACCTTTGACACTGATATACAGTGCACTTACAAAAACTGTGTTTTGACTTTTGACTTTCTTTGGGGTGGTTCAAAGCTTCTTTAGAGAAATCAAATCCCCTTTCTCACCTTCTAAAGTCTGCACCCAGGTGTCCTCAGTATGATACATTGAAATGAATCTAACAACAGCACTATTTGCAGTTCCCTATCTGTCACTCACTCAACGTTGTGTCGATGTAGTGACACTAGGGGTCACCCTTGGGAGCCCGAGACACCTCTGGTCTTTGATAAAAGGCCAATGAAAATTAGCGAGTGGTATTTGCATGCCACTCCCCCGGACATACGGGTATAAAAGGAGCTGGAATGCAAACACTCATTCAGATTTTTTCTTCGGAGCCGAACAGTCATGCTCACTGAGCTGAATTCCCACGACTGTTCATTCACCTCTGCTGGATCTGACGGCGCATTTCAGCGGCTTCTCCCCCCTCTGCACTGGTGCAATGCAGAGAATGCCCCTGGGCGCTTCGGCAGAAATAAGAGTAATATTTCTCTAAAAGGGTATACTTCTCTAAAAGGGTATATTTCTCTAAAAGAGCGGCACACACGGAACGTCTTTTTAAAGACACGTCTTTTTAAAGATGCCTTTCCGATTGTGTGTTATTCCTGGTTGCTTTCATTATCTCTCACCTTCTGATGGTCACGATCACTGTCTTTCGAATCTGGGCACTGCTCACGCTGAGACAGCGTTCGTGGATGGTCATGTTCTCATTGCGAGGACATGTCCATGGCAACAATGCGGTCGTGGCTCGCCTTCGGAAGAAAGCTAGCCAACCCAGAGGCTCCCCGCCTCGGTCCTTTTTACCCACGGGTATGAGGCCAGTGCGGCTAGCACTGGGGGCGATTTGGGGACCCCAATGGGACCGCCTCCTCCCGGTATCCCCCGTGGACCTCCCATTCCCCAGCACACAGTCCGCCGGCTCGTCTCACAGTGAGTTTGACCTCTTATTCGGAGCCCGTGAAAGTGATGAGCTCTCAAGCACAGCATCGGAGAGCGGGCTCGTCCAGTTGGATGCGGAAGCCTCAGCTGGGCTCCTCCCTTCGGGGATGACTGCCCAGTCACAGGCTGACACGGAGATAAAGACATGCTTTCACGGGCAGCCACGAGTGTCAGCTAGAGTGGAACCCTCTGCCCTTCCCTGAACCCTCGCGGCTCGATGATTGGTTCCTGGGCTAGTGGCCCCACTCAAAGCCACACCCCACCCCCGTTCCTTTCTTCCCGGAAGTGCATGAAGAGCTGACAAGGTCGTGGGAGGCACTTTTTACTGCCCGGTACCGATCTTTTCAGCTTCCCCGCCCTCACTACCCTCGATGGTGGGGCAGCCAAGGGCTATTCAGCAATCCCCCAGTGGATAAAGGTGCTCGCGGTTTACCTATGCCCGCAGTGCGCCGCCACCTGGCGCGGGTGCCCAAAGCCCCCGTCCAAGGCCTGTAGGTTTACGTCGTCTCTGACGTCCAAGGCCTACGGTGCCGCTGGACAAGCCGCCTCCACCCTGCACACCATGGCTCTCCTGCAAGTTCATCAAGGCACTAAAGGAACTGCACGAGGGTAGTTCTGCCCCAGGATTGATGCAGGAACTGCGCTCGGCACCGACCTCGCTCTCTGAGCGACGGAGGTCACGGCGCGGTCTCTCAATGCAGACAATGTCCACATTAGTGGTCCAGGAGCGCCACCTTTGGCTCAACCTGGTCGAGATGGGTGAGGCCGACAGGACACGATTCCTAGCTGCTCCAATCTCCCAGGCTGGCCTATTCAGTGACACCGCCAAGGACTTTTCCCAGCAGTTCTCGATGGTGGAGCAGTAGACGGAGGCTATCCGGCATATCCTGCCCCGGCACAGCTCAAGATCCCGCACGCCGTCTACTCGTCGCCAAGGGCGTCCCCCTGCGGTGACTGCACTGGCTCCGCTGCAGCCCGCCCCCTCAGCCCGGCCCCGGTGTGGAGCCCACCGCAGGAAGCAGACGCCACCCATCTCGCGGCCACCCAGAACCCGTGAAAGGCTTCAAAGCGCCCTTGAGACGGGCGACCCAGGGACGATGAAACCTGCTGCTCTGGAGCTGGTAAGCAGACCTCTCCTTCTTTTTGTTTCCTTTGCATTTAATTGCGCTGCATGCCCCAGTGGCTGCAGTACTCAAGAGTTCAGCAAGAGCGGTTTCCTTGTTCCCTGGGTCACGTATCCGGTGTGCACGGCCGTCATCATGACCACCGTCCACCACTCTATTTGGCAGGTTTGGCGCTCCAGCGGCGGCCTCCTGCCCCTGAGCGCCCAGCTGTGGCACAAATCCGCCCCGATGTGACAGTCTCCATGGGTCACGAGGACAGGCCTCTTCCTCCCTCATCCCAGGCTGTTCCAGGGGTGGTCACAAGGAGCCAGGTAAGTGCTTCGATGTCCCTAGACTCAGCACGGTCACGACATGGTGTGGCACCTCGAGCTCCGCCCCACCTGCCTGTACGTCTGATGATGTTGTCCCTTTGGTCCCCCTTGTTCGGAACTTGGACGCATGGCTTGCACTTTCCAATCCTTCGCGATGGCTGGTCCGGACCGTCCGACTCGGCTACGTGATTCAGTTTGCCGGGCATCCCCCCAGGTTCAGCGGTGTCCACCTCACCTTGGTGAAGGATGAACATGCTGCTACCTTGCGCGGAGATCACTACCCTCCTACGGAAGGGCGCGATAGAACCTGTCCCTCCAGCCGAGATGAAGAAGGGGTTTTACAGCCCCTACTTCATTGTACCGAAAAAAGGTGGTGGGTTGCGGCCAATCTTGGACCTGTGAATACTGAACTGGGCTTTACACAGACTCCTGTTCAAGATGCGGACGCAAAAACGCATTTTGGCGAGCGTCCGGCATCAAGATTTGTTCGCGGTGGTAGACCTGAAGGACACGTACTTCCATGTCTCAATCCTTCCTCGACACAGACCCTTCCTGTGGTTTGCATTCGAGGGTCAGGCATATCAGTACAAGGTCCTCCCTTTCGGCCGGTCCCTGTCTCCTTGCATCTTCACGGAGGTCGCAGAGGCAGCCCTTGCCCCGCTAAGGGAGGTGGGCATTCGTATTCTCAACTATCTCGATGACTGGCTAATCTTAGCTCACTCTCGGGACATGCTGTGCGCACACAGGGACTTGGTGCTCTCACACCTCAGCCGACTAGGGTTTGGGTCAACCAGGAAAAGAGCAAGCTCCTCCCAGTTCAGAGCATCTCTTTTCTCGGTTTGGAGTTGGACTCAGTCTCTTTGACAGCATGCCTCACGAACGAGCATGCCCAGTCAGTGTTGGTCTGTTTGAAGGCGTTCAAACAGAAAACAGCAGTTCCACTGAAACTTTTTCAGAGGCTCCTGGGGCATATGGCATCCTCAGCGGTGGCCACCCCGCTCGGGTTGATGCATATGAGACCGCTTCAGCACTGGCTTCAGACTCGAGTCCCGAGGTGGGCATGGCGCCGCGGGACACATCGTGTGGTCATCACGCCGGTCTGTCACCGTCTTTTCAGCCCTTGGACCGACCTCTCATTTCTATGGGCAGGTGTTCCCCTATAACTGGTCTCCAGGTGCGTCGTGGTCACAACGGACGCCTCCAAAACAGGCTGGGGCGCTGTTTGCAACGGGCACGCAGCCACCGGCTTGTGGACGGACCCGTGACTGCATTGGTACATCAACTGCCTCGAGTTGTTGGCAATTCTGCTCGCCCTGTGGATGTTTCTGCCATTGATCCTGGGCAAGCCCATATTAGTTCAGACAGACAACATGGCAATGGTAGCATATGTCAACTGCCAAGGCGGTCTGCGCTCTCGTTGTATGTCACAACTCGCCCGTCTTTTCCTCTGGAGTCAGCAGCACTTCAAGTCGCTGCAAGCCACTCACATCCGGGCAACCTCAACACTACAGCTGACACACTATCACGACAGGTTACCTTCAGGGAAGAGTGGAGAAACCACCCTCAGGTGGTCCAGCTGATTTGGAGTCGATTCGACAGGCACAGGTGCACCTGTTCGCCTCCCAAGGATCCTTCCCACTGCCCGCTCTGGTACGCCCCGACTGAGGTCCCCCTCGGCATAAACACGCTGGCACACAGCTGGCCCCCTGGCGTGTGCAAATATGCGTTACCCCCAGTGAGCCTACTTGCACAGACCCTGTGCAAGGTCAGGGAGGACGAGGAGCAAGTCATCCTGGTAGCACCCTACTGGCCCACCCAGGCGTGGTTCTCAGACCTCACGCTCCTCACGACAGCCCCCCCCCCAGAAAATTCCCCTGAGGAAGGATCTTCTTTCTCAGGGACGGGGCACCATCTGGCACCCACGACCAGACCTCTGGAATCTCCATGTCTGGCCCCTGGATGGGACACCTGTGGTGGTAGACATGATCACTCAGGCTAGGGCCCCTATGCCTTTATGCCTTTAAGTGGCGTCTATTCCCTAAGTGGTGTTCTTCCCGATGGGAAGACCCCCAGAGATGTGCAGTCAGTCAGTGCTTTCCTTCCTGCAGGAGAGGTTGGAAGGGAACTGTCCCCTTCCACCTTGAAGATGCACATTGCCGCCATAGCAGCACACCATGACGCAGTCGACGGTAAGTCCTTAGGGAAGCACGACCTGATCATCAGGTTCCTAAGAGGTGCAAGGAGGCTGAATCCCCCCAGACTGTGCCTCGTTCCCTCATCGGACCTCTCTGTAGTTCTTCAGGGTCTACAGAGAGCCCCCTTTGAGCCTTTGCAGTCAGCAGAGCTTAAGGCACTCTCCTTGAAGACTGCCCTCCTGACTGCGCTCGCTTCCATCAAGAGGGTAGGAGACCTGCAAGCATTCTCTGTCAGTGAAACGTGCCTGGAGTTCGGTCCGGGCTACTCTCACATGATCCTGAGACCCCGACCGGGCTATGTGCCCAAGGTTCCAACCACCCCTTTTAGGGACCAGGTGGTGAACTTGCAAGCGCTGCCCCAGGAGGAGGCAGACCCAGCCCTGTCATTGCTCTGTCCGGTGCGCGCTTTACGCATCTATTTGGATTGCACGCAGAGCTTTAGAATCTCTGAGCAGCTCTTTGTTTGCTTTGGTGCACAGCGGAAAGGAAGCGCTGTCTCCAAGCAGATGATCGCCCATTGGCTCATTGACGCCATAACTATGGCATATCACGCCCTGGACATGCCGCCCCCAGTAGGGCTACGAGCCCATTCTACCAGGGGTGTAGCGGCTTCCTGGGCCCTGGCCAGGGGTGCCTCTCTAACAGACATTTGCCGAGCAGCGGTCTGGGCAACACCCAACACCTTTGCAAGGTTCTACAACCTCCGGGTGGAACCGGTTTCGTCCCAGGTAGTGGTACGCAACACAAGCGGATAAGCCCAAGATAGCCGGCCGGGTGTATTGCTTGCACATAGCGCCTTCCACCTCCTTTTGAGCTGAAGACGTGTGCTATTAATTCCCAGTAGTGGTCACAAGTTTTTTTCCCAGGTTGACTTCCTCCGAGCCCTGTGGCAGTTGAGTTTTCGGAGAGACTCACTGCTGGCCCAGTACACATGCTAACTAAGAGTCCTGTTCTGGGGTAGGTGCTCCGCATGTGGCGGTTCCCTGTAAGGCTAACCCCATGTGATTATATATCTTCCGCTAGTTTGTTTCCCTGTTGGAAAATTGCGTCTTCCTTGGGCAAAGCCCTTCTGCCCCAGTCTCCATGTTTGTAGTAACTCCTCCCCCGTTGGGAATGATCTACCTTGAAGACTCTCCACATGGTTGGAAAAACCATGTGACGTATTTTTCCACTTAAATATCCCCCCCTCTCTTTGGGCGAGGTGTGGTCTCCGTGGTGTCTTCCCCTTGGGAGGGACACCCCCCGACTAGACCTGGCGGCCCAGTCGGATAATCCCCCTTCTTTTTTAGGGAGTGGAAAAAAGAAGGGGAAAAGAGGCCGCGACTGGTTTAGCCTGTCTCTATCTTTTGGGTAGTCGACTTGTCCCCAAAGGGCCATTCGACACTCATAACTATGTTGGGTGAGGTTATGTGTCGATCTGGTGTGCTGGCTATGAGGCACACGGTAGTCTGCCCACCACACACCGCCAGTTCAAGTAACACAGTTCAGCCAATTGTGGTGTTGCATATAGGGACCCCTAGTGTCACTACATCGACACAACGTCGAGTGAGTGACAGATAGGGAACGTCATGGTTATTTGTGTAACCTCCATTCCCTGATGGAGGGAACAAGACGTTGTGTCCCTCCTGCCACAACACTGAACTACCCGCTGAAATGGCCGGACCTTATATCAGCTCCTCAGCATAAAACCTGAATGAGTGGTTGCATACCAGCTCCTTTTATACCCGTATGTCCGGGGGAGTGGCATGCAAATACCACTCGCCAATTTTCATTGGCCTTTTATCAACGACCAGAGGTGTCTCGGGCTCCCAAGAGTGACCCCTAGTGTCACTATATCGACACAACGTCTCATTCCCTCCATCAGGGAACGGAGGTTACACAAGTAACCATGACGTTTCTTGCTACGATCAGCAGTTCACAATTTGACCTTGGGCTTCAGATAGTGCACCAAAAGAGTTTGTGCATGTAATAAGGGAATATAGTTATTTAATGCTGAATGTATCAGTGCAAATAGCATTTACACATTTCTACAACAACACTTCCTGCAGTTTCTTTTGAGAAAATCTAAAAAAAAACTTTATTGGAGTAACCCAGGTATTGTCACACAAATTTTTCACATAATAGGCCAGATAATTGTTATGCAACTATTGGTCAGATAGGTTTCCTGTCTTAAAGGCTGTCATTGAAATAGACTTTGAAATTACGTTGGTAATCAGTATAATATTTTAACCAGGTGTGTGCTGATTTATCAGAACCAAACAAACATTAGTGACAGGATGACAAGGAAAATGATGCTTACGGTGGGCATATGGCGTCCACTTGAGAACTGACGTCTGTGCTGATAACTGCTATCAGAGAGGTTCTGACAGTTAATCACTGATCATAAAACCGCTGAAAATAAGGAACTAACTCTGAGGCTGAAATACAGGATGGAACACAATTAAGATTCAGACAATTATAATGCCTGACAACAGCTTTCATATCTTGGTTTTAGGTCTTTGTGTGTTTAGCTACACAAACAGACACACAGGACTTAAAGGGATACTTCACCTAAAAAAAAATAAAATAAAAAAAATAATAATCTGTCATAATTTACTCACCCTCATGTTATTTCAAACCTGTATGACTTTCTTCTGTGGAACACAAAAGGAAATTCTAAGCAGAATGTTAGCCTCAGTCACCATTCACTTTCATTATATGAAAAAACAAAACTATTCATAACAGATGCAATGAAAGTGAATTGTGACAGAGGCTAACATTATGCATAACATTTCCTTTTGTGTTCCACGGATTAAAAAATATCACTTCAGCTTTAATGCTATAATTTAAGTGTTGCTCATGTTTGAGTCTGGCTCAAGTACAGCTGTCCATACAACTCTTCCTCTTAATCTCTGTTATCAGCAGAAGCGTAAGTGTCTGACCAACCGTTTTACACCACAGAGTGACAGACGGCAAGACTAGAGAGCTGGAGGATGGGAGCAATGTTCACTAACAGACAATAACGCAGCTGTTACACCCTAAGACACTGAAATGAATGTGTATACAGTATGTATAGTTGATGCATAACATTTCTAATTTTTCTTTTATCAACAAGATTTTAGATCAGATGGAATGGAATGTATAAGGGAAAATGTTTATTTAAATTGTTGTGACTGGTCACCATTTTTTTACCATTTTATCACCTTTTGCCCTCAATAGTTCATTTTAAATTGCCATGTGTTTTGACAAGTGATTCTGTAAAAGCAGTGTAGTATAAAGTACCCAATCGTCATATTGAAGTAAAAGTTAAGAGACCTTAATGGAAACTGACTCAAGTAAAAGCTACAGTACCTCATTAGAAAATACTAGGAGTATTCCAGATTCAAGTCAAACTCATTTGACAGCATTTGTGGCAAAATGTTGATTACCACAAAAAAAAATATTTTCGACTTGTCCCTCCTTTTAATTTAAAGAAAAGCAAAAATTGGGGTTTACAGATTGACGACTGAACAAACAAATTCTCTTGATTCTGAGATAACCTTGGAGGAGCTTGACGAGATGATTAAGTCCTTACCTACAGGCAAATCTCCAGGGCCAGATGGTTTTGCCGCTGAATTTATTTAGATCTTATGCTACAGAACTGGCTCCACTTTTGTTAGAAGTTTATATGGAATTATTAAAGAATGGAAAATTCTGCCAACCATGACACAAGCCTGGATCAGTCTTATTCTTAAAAAGGACAAAGATCCAAGTGAGTATAAAAGTTACCGTCCAATTTCCCTGATCCAGCTAGACGTAAAAATGTTGTCAAAAATTTTGGCAAACCGATTAAGTAAAGTTATGACATCTCTTATACATATAGATGAGGTGGGGTTTATTCGGGGTCGTAGCTCTTCTGATAACATTAGGCGTTTCATCAATATCATGTGGTCAGTGGCAAATGATCAGTCTCCGGTTGCTGCCATCTCACTTGATATCGAAAAGGCGTTTAATATGGTAAAATGGGATTATCTTTTTAAGATTTTGGAAATGTATGGGTTCGGGAGTACATTTATTTGTTGGATTAAGTTACTTTATAGACACAGGTAGCAGCGGTACAGAGAAATGGATTAATTTCAGATTATTTTACTCTGAATAGGGGCACTAGGCAGGGTTGCCCTCTTTCCCCATTATTGTTCTGTCTTACCCTGGAACTATTAGCAGCTGCGATAAGAAAGGAGGATGATTTTCCAGGGGTGACGGCGGGAGGCGTGGCGCATAAACTTCTGCTTTATGCAGATGATATTTTATTATTCGTCTCTGACCCTACTAGATCTATGCCTCACCTCCACAGAATTATTAATTCTTTTCCAAGTTCTCAGGATACAAATTCAATTGGTCTAAATCCAAAGCTTTGGCTCTGACAGCATACTGTCCAGTAACGGCTTTTCAGCCGGGCACCTTCCAGTGGCCCAAACAGGGCATTAAGTATTTGGGGATTTTATTCCCAGCAAATTTGTGTGATTTAGTTAGAGTTCATTTTGACCCTTTAATAAAAAGGTTTTCGAGCGATGTGGACAGTTGGGCTTCATTACATTTATCGATGGTTGGGAAGGCTAATGTTATTAAAATGAATTGTATTCCAAAATATAACTACCTGCTACAATCTCTCCCTGTAGATGTCCCCCATTTCAAGCAAGCTGATAGCATAGCGAAGTCCTTCATTTTAAATGGTAAGCGTCCCAGATTGCATTTCAATAAGTTACATACGCCGATTGACAAAGGTAGGCTAGGCCTACTCAAGATTTTGTTTTATTATTATGCATTCAGTCTCAGACATTTGGCTCATTGGTCGCTTCCACCTGAGAGAGCCCCTCCCTGGTTTGGTATTGAACAGGATATTCTTGCCCCTATTTCGCCATTGCAAAGCCTCTCTATCAAACTAATCGGAGAAGTTAAGTTACACCCTGTTATTTCGCATTTGCACTCGGTATGGACAAAAGTGTCCAGAGTGTTTAACTCGGACATTTATTTAAATGTTGCCTTGAGCATATGGCAGAACCCAAGATTGTGTTTTGGTAAGTCCCCTTTCTGCTGGTCAGAGTGGATTGTGAGGGGGGTGACTACACTTGTTGACATATATAAGAGTGGAGTGTTGAGATCTTTTGTAAATTTGGTTCAACATTTTGGGATCCCCAGATCTCAGTTTTATAGGTATTTACAACTGTGCCACCTTCTTTGTACTGTTTTTGGGAGTAGCATACACCCTCCTAAAGCAGCAGATACTCTGGGAGAGGTGATTACTGCTTTTGGAAAAGGTCATGAGGCATCAGTGTATTACTCCCTAATAATTCAGAGTCTATCAAGAGAGTATGGGAGAAAGATTTCAACTTGGTATTGGAGGAGGGAGTGTGGGCTAGGATTCTTAAAAACATTAAATCTGCATCTAGAGATGCAAGGGTGCGCCTTATGCAGTTCAAGATTTTGCATAGATTTTATTGGACCCCTTCTAGATTGTAAAGGCTTGGTCTTAAAGACACACCCACCTGCTGCCGATGCAAGTCGGAGGATGGAGACATGGCCCATGTTTTTTTGTGGTGTGTTGAGATCCAGAAATTCTGGTTGAAGGTTCAGAATTTTGTGTGTGGCGTGGTAGGCACTCGGGTTTCGTTTTGCCCCAGACTTTGTGTTCTGGGCAATGGGGCAGTCATCGATGTGGGGGATAGTCATATAGAGAATTGGGTTCTGATCTGTGTGATGATCGCCAGGCAGGTTATTTTGAGGGGTTGGAGGTCAACTGGTGTGCCTCCATATCCGGAGTGGTGCACGGAGATGGGGAGTGTGGCGGCTTATGAGGAGGTGTCATTGGGAAGATGGGGTGACTTAGATCTGTTTGTCCAGAAATGGGCAAATATTTGGAGTTTTTGGAGGGCTCTCGGGTGGGGCGCGGAGAGAGTAGTGTAGTATAGTTTTATATATATATATATATATATATATGTTTTGCTTTTCTTTATTATTTTAAGATTTTATAAAAAAAAAATGTATTACAAAAGATTCTGAAGTAGAGACACAACACCTGTCCATGGTTCCCCTCGTGATTGTGATTCAAATTTGTGAATCGATTGACTAAGAGAATCGCATTTTGAACCGATTTGACTGATTCAAAAGAATCAAAAGAATTAAATGTTTTGGAGTTCAAGTAACAGAAATATTTATACTTGAGTAAAGTAGAAATATTAAAAAACTGGACAGTAACAAAATATTTGTACTACTTTATCATGCACTTCTGTTTAAAAGTACCACTAGAAAAATATAGAAATGCAGTCTCTAAATTAGTATGATCATACAAACGGCATGCACAATAATTTGTAAAATTCTATTTAAAATAGCCTTGTTTTAGATTCACACTGCAGGACATGTCAACTTCCCAAACAATTTTCATGATAACTGTTAGTGTGAGTGAAGTGACTATAGTGCAGCTGCCGATATATTTGTTTGAATATAGCTTGCAAATTAATTGCAATTAATCAATAACCTATAATTCCAATATTACATGAGAAGCCACTCCAGCCTTTACAACATAGATGGTCTATTTTTTTATGAGCATAAAAAATAAAGTGGCATAGATGTTTTGAATATGTCAACTTGATATGAGGCCATTATTTACTCACCTGCTATGCCAGGCAAAGTCATATTAAGGCCTGTAGACAGAGGGAATATTGTCTCGACAGCACAATACGCTGAAAGTACTGCACTCATTGTGTATATGGAAAGAGTGAAGCGCTGTAGAAGTTGGATAGCATTTAGGAAAGTGCGTTGTGTTGTTTTAGAGCCCTCAAGCATGGCAGAGGCCCTCAGCTCTCTATGCAGGTTAATGGGATTAATGCATTTTACAGATTTATACATTCCCACTTTTATAAACTGATAATGTAATGTTAGCAATGCGCATTTGCACTCACTTTTTCATTCACCAGTTATTCACTTTACGCTGTCTGGGTTTCTCAGTTTTGTTATGAGTTTGTAGAGTTCAAAGAATATCTGTAATTTAGAAAGATACTATTCAACTTCATTAAATTCGATTTTATTTCAGAGCAGATCTAAATGCAGTTGAAGAACTCAAGACATCTTTGATTGGTTAACTGAAAAAAAAATATTACAGCACTGCATTCATCTTACTGTAGAATCATTAAAGGGAATTTTTCAAAAGGACTGAAAATAGCCTTTATTCTTCGATTTAATTTATCTAGAAACATTATGCAAATAACTTCCTGTGAATCCCCTTCACACGGGACAGATAAGACAAAAACGTTTCTTACTATGGAAAGAACAGTTGGCTTGTACAGTCTATTTTAACTAGGTAACACGGCATTGTGATGCGTTTCCTGCGCAATCTCTCTGCCACATCCTGTCTGCACATGTGACTTGTGTATCTAAACTCTCTCACACACATATACAGCATACACACGCACTGTGTGACAGCACACGAAGATGCCACGAATACCATTTTAACTTCCTTAGCAACATACATTATAACATAAAAATGCACTCATGGATCGTTACAATATTCGGTAACACTTTACTATAAGATTGTATTCATTAACATTAGTCAATTATATTAGGTAACATGAACAATGACCTTTCTCAGCACTCATTAATCTTAGTTAATGGTAGTTTTAACATATGCTAATACATTTTTAGAATTAAAAGTTGTATATGTTAACATTAATTAATGCATTATGAACCAACACAAACTAACAATGAACAATCACATTTTTATCAATTAGCATTAACTAAGAATAATAAATGCTGTAAAAACTTATTTCATTGTGCCTAATATATTGACTAATGTTAAAATATAGAACATTATTGTATGTGTTACCAAATATTCTTACATTATTTTATTATTATTATTATTATTATTATTATTATTATTATTATTTTTAAATAAAGGCTAAATAAATAAATAAACAGTCAAAAATAATAAAAATCTATACTATAAACTAGATCTTTTCATTTTATTAAATAAAAGTTAGTGGTAATCGTCTGTGCAAACCTCGCCACTACAATGCAGTGGTGTTTTGAATGGTTTCTTGGGCATTGCTATTTGGTTGTTAAAGCATTCTAAATGGATTTTAGCATGTTGCTATAAGTTTGCTGAGGTCTTCTGAGTGGTAGCGTGTAGCTATACGATTGCTAAGGTGTTCTAAGTGGATTTTAGCATGTTGCTATGCATTTTCTGGGGTGTTGTTAGCAGGGCTCGAGTTGAGTGGGATGCAAGGGGATGCAATCCCCCTTGTTGCAAGAAATGCCAAAAACCATCCCCCTTGTAAAACCACCATCCCCCCCTTACCATCCCCTTTATATAAATTGTGTCATGTATTACTTAGAACTGTTCATGCAAGTAAAATATTGAATTATCTACGTTTGATAAATAACAGACTTTCCTTTTTGGCAACTAGCCGATCAGAATTAGATTTTGACATGTTTAAGGTTGCCAGATTTCAGGAGGTGAAATCCCCCAATCAGATATGTACACTTGCACAGTTTGGAAATATTCTGCCAGTGTGAAGCTTTAGTTGTGCAATCTGGCAACCATGAGTGTGTGAGCTCTCTCTCCTCTGCGAATTGATCTGTTTCAGTGACATCACTTTCCCCACTTTTTTGGTCACATATTTGTGACCATCAGCGGGAGGAAACAATAGCGTTGAATGGAAAAACACCAGAAAAACGATATCAAGGAAAACATCAAAAAATGCTTTTAATTCATGCCAAGTCCAAGGAAAAGTTCATACAGGTCTGAAGACAGCACAAATATTGCCAAATTGAACTTATGCAGACATTTTGAGATATTTTATCCATGATTTATCCACGGATGCAGAGGAGACTGATATGTGACTGGCGAGTACACACGCCCACTGCCACATCACCGTAAACATCTCTCATTCAGAAGCTACAAATGTTTTTGTGTTGTCTTCTGGTCTGATTTAGTCACACTATTAAAAAATGCCTGTGATGGTCCCATCTGTATGAATGTAAGAGCTGGTTTTAACTCCAGGTTTTTGTCGCATCTCACAGCGCAGCACAATTAAGGTATATGGAATATTGGTCACAAAAATGGCGGCGCGGTCATACAGTGACGTCACTTGAAACAGGTCAATAGGCAGTGGTTATGAAAACACCGGCCAACAAGTATGCCGTACTTTAGCGATGATGGGTTGACTTGTCCTTATTAGTGTTCACATGAAACTTACGCCACTGAAGGTAATGCAAGTTTTCAAAAGTTTCGCGGACTTTCAGAAATGGCCAAGAGAACAATTAGAGGAAATTTTTTGTCTCTCTTCAAAAAGAAGAGGACAGAAGTTAAGATATTGCTATGACAATTTTCAGGATTTCGCCTATAAAACGCTTTTGTGTGTAGAACAACTTTTTACACCACTGTTTAAGCATCCTTCATAGAAACAGCTCAAACTTCTGTTATTAGTTCTCGGTTATTGGAGTAGAAAAATTGCGTGTGTGACAGTGAGTGAACGATCTAGAACAAACCTGTTTCATAATCATAACGTGGATTCTTTTCATAAAATTCATCATAAAACACTATCACAGAGGGTAACAGGTGTGTGCATTTTGTTCAGATCTATTACATTTAAAAATACATAAAAATGCACTAGAATACACCCTTTCTATGATGAGCAAATTTTCAATTTCTGAGTTTGAAGTCATATTGATATTTTTCTGGGGCTTAAAGTAAAAATGTCATGTGGTGTCCAGAAAAAAAAAAAAGGTCAATGTCTCATTAAAAGCTGAAATTCCTGAGATAAAAAAAAAATGTTGGCATGACTACTGCAGAATAATCTTTTGTTGCAATTTCTTAAAAAAAAAAAAAAGAAGAAAAAAAAGAAAAAGCAGTGAAACAATTTGTTTTAAATATGTTTCATTTTTAAAAACACTTTTGTCCACCAAATCAAAGTCATGTGGTGTAACCAACATGTCTTTGTGTTTATGTTGACCATAAAAACAGAGAGGACACCTTGAGACCCTCAAGACTGAGCATGAAGTTTAAAAAAAACAAAAAAACATCTGATTTTATTTATTTATTTATTTATTATTATTTTTTTTTAAAAGGCACATTTGTTCAGGTCATGTGGTGTATCCCTGAGAAAACATCTTGATATTTTTGACTCAAAAATTAATAATATTTATAAAAAATATTTTTTATCTACAAAAATGTTTTCATTTCCAAAGTTTAGGAGCTACAACCTCAAAGGCACCATATCCTTTTGTCTTGAGCCTGGAGCGAGGACCAACCAACAAACCCTGATCAGAGGCCCTCAGATTCCTACTGGTATTTATATGGATGCAGTTGCTCTTTTATGAAGGCAGGTGCCTGACCATGCAAGGCTCTGAGCATAATCACAAGAATCTTGAACTGGATTCTAAATTTGATAGGAAGCCAGCGTAAAGAAATCAGAATGGGTCTTACATGAGACTCTCTAGATGACTTGGTCAGAAGCTTGGCAGCAGCATTTTGGACCACTTTAAATCGGTTCAGGGATGTATTGCTAAGACAGTTGAAAAGGGAATTGCAATAGTCAAGGCGGGAGGAAATAAACGCATGTATAATCATCTCCATCTCAGCTATGGACACAATTGGCCTGAGTTTAGCAATATTCTTCAGCTGGCAGAAACAGGAGCGAACCAAACAATTTACATGCTGGTCAAGACTCAAAGCCTGGCCCATAGAGACACTTAGATTACGGAGGGTAGTTTTAACAGAAGAAGATAAAAAGCCAAGACTTTCCATCACTTTCGGGACAGTGCCATCAGGGGAAGAAATAAGAACTTCTGTTTTCTCAGTAGTTAGCTGTAGAAAATTATCTGCCATCCAATCTTTTATAGAGTTGAGGCAATTCAAAAGAACAGACAGTTTTAAAACATTTTGAGGCTTAAACAAAATGTATAATTGAATATCATTTGCATAACAATAAGTCAAGTCATTTTTATTTGTATAGCGCTTTTCACAACACACATCGTTTCAAAGCAGCTTTAAAGGAAATCATACATTAACAAAAACAAAAAATGAAACTGTAATATCTATGAAGTCTTAGAGTGATCATTTTGTAGTTTGATTAAGTATGATTGTAAATTGGGTATATAAATTAAATAATTAAATAATAATTGTATTTAGAAACCCTGTGAGTAAGCTGAAGGCAACTGTGGCGAGGAACACAAAACTCCATAAGATGTTGGTTAATGGAGAAAAATAACCTTGGGAGAAAGCAGGCTCACTGTGGGTGCCAGTTCCCCTCTGGCTAAACAGCATGGATATAATGCCAATATTAGTTATTTGTGTGCAGTACAAGTCATGGTTTAAAATGTGTAAATTAAGTAAGTGTTAAGATCCAGTGTTTTTATAAACTGTAAGATTAATGATTTACGTCTTTGAAGTCCGTCCTGAATTAACTGCAGAAGTTCACATAGATGCACTGTCCTTTGTTGGTTGGCTGATGAAGGCTTTTGTTGGCAATTAAATGATAGTCTATGTATTCCATTTCAAGAGAGTAGTCCATCAATAGACAAAGGTGATGCAGGCAAAGATTAATGAGGTGCATCGCAGTTCAACTGGCAGGTCATTTCGGTGAGGTTTGGTGGGGTCCATCCTAAATCCAAGGTTCAGGCAGTGGCATATGAAGTATCCGATGTCTTACAGTTGGACTTGGCATCAGTTCATCCTCTGAAGTCAAAAGACTGAAGTGATGTCTGGCTAGCACCGGCTGTAGTTTGTCATCATCACTCAGGGACACGTAGCAGTGGAGTCCGACACCAAGCAGGAATGGAGCTGGATCTGGCTGGCTCTGGTATGAATCCCGAGGTTGAGACATGGAAACAAATAGAATAATATTAGAGTAGATGCCATTCAATTTTATGCAGATTTATAGATCATGATAAATGTTTCTGGTTCCAGCAGACCTAACTAAAGCAGCCTAATTGTTAGTTGATTGTTTAAATTACAGTTACAATCAAAATTATTCAACCCCCCTGACCAGCAATACATTCTGGTTATGTGAATTAAAACACATCAACTAAAACCTCAGTAAACAGTCAAAGTAAGTTTTTAATACACATTTGAGTGATTTTGAGAACAAAGAGTTCAGTTTACCCAATTTTTAAAATAAATAATAACTAATTATTTCCACAAATTTCATGTCAAAAATATTCAACCCCCAAAGTCAATCATTTGTGGAGCATCCTTTATCCTTAATAACAGCAAATTAATGTTTCAGGTAAGTGTTCTCAGGCTTCAGACACCTCTCTATTAGAATTTTTACACATTTCTCATGAGCAAAAGCTTCCAGCTCATTGACATTCTTTAGTTTCTGTGCTGCCACTGCTTCCTTGAAATCCCAACAAAGGTTTGCAATGGGATTTTAATGATGACTGAAAGGGCCATTTAAGGACATTCCACGACCTATCCCTGAACCAGATTTTGGACAACTTGGATGTATCCTTGGTGTTATTGTCTTGCTGGAAAGTCCAGTGATCACCAAGCTTCAATTTACACACTGAAGGCATCACATTTTTCATGCCAAAATGGCCTGAAAGAATCCATGGTGTCAGTCACATAGTCAGGATAGCCGTTACCTGCAGCCTCAAAACACCCCCATAACAGGACTGACCCACCTCCACGCTTGACTGTGGGGATGGTGTCGTTCTTTCATCACCTTGTCATCTTATTCCAGACGTACTGCTGACCCATGGGTCTGAAACTCATTTTCAGTTTAGTGTCATACGTCTATAAAACCTTCATCCAGGACTCCACAGGTCTTTCCTAATTACTTCTTGAATATTCAAGTCAACATTTCTCTTGGTAAAGTTTTGCTTTCTTCCACACCCCAAGAGGGTTGCTGTTGTACCATATTTAAAAAATGTATGAATGGTGCTGCCAACTTTGTCTATTGGAAATTGAAGTGCCTTGGAAATGTACTTTTAGCCATGACCTTTCTTGTGTAATGTAATAATCTCCTCTATTAGCTTTTGAGACAGCTTATTTTTAATTGCATCTTTTGCATAGAAATAAATTTTTGCTTACAATGCTAAACTTAAATTTTAAAACTTAAGTGCCATTGCAGCTTGATGACTTAATTTTATTTTAAAACAATTACTTGTGTAGCCTTACATATTTAAGAAACAGCTACATGCAATAGGGGTTGAATAATTATGACATGGCTGTATTTTAAAAAAAATCCTGTTATTTAGAAATATTAGGTTATATATTCACACTATGACTTTGAATGTGTCACTCAACTGATATAGATGTAAAGTTTAAAAATTCTGGGTCATCAGAAAAGCTTACCTTTGTAAATCCTTACTGTCTTGGGGGGGTTGAATAGTTTCGATTGCAACTGTAGGTGTATGCCTGGCTAAATAGATGAGTCTTTAGTCTAGACTTAAACTGAGTGAGTGTGTCTGCATCCCAAATATTGTTAGGGAGACTATTCCATAGTTTAGGAGGCAAATAGGAAAAGGATCTACCTCCTTTTGTGGATTTTGATATTCTTGGAATTATTAACAAGCCAGAATTTTGTGATCATAATGAACGTGATGGAATATAGCAGGGCGGAAGGTCACTTAAGTACTGTGGAGCTAGACCATTCAAAGCTTTGTATGTAGTTAACAGAATTTTAAAATTAATACGAAATTTAACAGGTAGCCAATGTAACGACGATAAAATTGGGCTAATATGATCATATTTCTTAGTTGTAGTCAGCACTCTGGCAGCTGCATTTTGAACCAACTGAAGTTTATTTATTGAATTTGCTGGACATCCTCCTAGTAATGCATTACAATAATCTAGTCTTGAGGTCATGAATGCATGAATTAGTTTTTCGGCATCAGCAACAGAGAGCATGTGTCGTAATTTAGCAATATTTCTGAGGTGGAAGAATGCTGTTCTACAAACATTGGAAATTAGATTTTCAAAGGAAAGATTGGTATCAAAAATAACACCCAAGTTCTTTGCTGTAGAAGACGACGCAACAGTACATCCATCGAGAGTCAAATGATATTTTAGCAGCTTATATTTAGAGGTTTTTGGTCCAATAATTAGTACCTCTGTTTTTTTGCCATTGAGTTGAAGGAAATTTCTGGCCATCCAATCTTTGATTTCACTGATACTCTGCTAATTTGGAGAATTGTGAATTTTCGTTGGGTTTAGAAGAATATAAAGTTGGGTATCATCGGCATAACAGTGGAAACTTATTCCATGATTCCTGATAATATTTCCCAGGAGAAGCATTTGTAAGGAGAAAAGCAGAGGCCCTAAAACTGATCCCTGAGTCACTCCATACATAACTTTTGTTTGATTTGACAATTCCTCTTTTACACATACAAAGTGGTAGCAGTCTGATAAATGGAACCTAACCCATGCTAATGCAAGTCCACTAATGCCAACATAATTCTCCAGCCTATTCAAGAGAATGTTGTGATCTATTGTGTCGAAGGCAGAACTAAGATCTAAAAGCACTAGAAGAGAAATGCAGCCACAATCAAATGATAAGAGCAAGTCATTTGTAACTCTGATAAGTGCAGTCTCTGTACTGTGATGGGGCCTAAATCCTGACTGAATTTGTTCATATATACCATTTCTCTGTAGAAATGAACATAGTTGTGAGGACACTACCTTTTCCAGTATTTTCGACATAAACGGTAGATTTGAAATCTGTCTGTAATTAGCCAATTCAAGGGTTAGGGTTTGGGTTAGGGTTAGGGTTAGGGTCAATCAAGCTGTGGCTTCTTAATAAGCGGTTTAAATGCCATTTTAAAGTTTCTTGGGATATGTCCTAAGGATAGCGAAGAGTTAATAATATTAAGGTTCTGAGATTACAGGGAATACCTCTTTTAAGAGCTTAGTTGGTACTGGATCTAACATAATGTTGTGGCTTTTGATGTTTCGATAAGCTTTTTTAGCTCTTCATGACCTATGACAGCGAAGGATTGAAGTTGCTCGTGTACAAAATTATGAGAAACTGTTTTCTGAGGTGCTGTGACAGTTGATTGCATACTTCCAATTTTATTTATGATTATTTCAATTTTATCAGTAAAGAAATTCATGAAGTCATTACTATTGTGCTGCAACGGAATATCTGGTTCAGTCGATGCTTTGTTCCTAACCAATTTAGCCACAGTACTGAATAAACACCTAGGATTGTTGTGGTTATTTTCTATGAGTGCCTGTCTGTAGCTACAGACACTATCCTTCCATGCACCGCGAAATACCTCTAATTTTGTATTCTTCCACTTCCATTTTCCGAGCTGCTCTCTTGAGATCATGAGTGTGATCATTGTACCATGGTGCGGGGCTTTTTTCTTTCATTTTCTTTAATCGAAGGGGCGACACTATCAAGAGTGCTAGAGAAGACTGTATTTATATTTTCTGTTATTACATCAAGTTCTTCTAGACTTTTTGGCTTACTGTGTATGTGAGACAATTCTGGAAGATTATTAATGAAGCTATCTTTAGTGGTCAAAAGAATAGTTCTTCCTGAACGATAGCGTGGTGTAGATTGAGTGACATTAGCTGATTGCAGCAAACAATTAACGAGGTAATGATCTGAGATGTCATCGCTCTGCGGTAGAATTTCTATAATATCAACATCAACTCCATATGACAGAATTAAATCTAGCATATGATTATGGTGATGAGTTGGTCCTTTCACATTTTGTCTGATTACAAGAGAGTTGAGAATATCGATAAATGCTAATCCCAGTGTGTCATTTTCATTATCTATGTGAATGTTGAAGTCACCAACAATTAAAGCTCTATCTACATTAACTACTAGATTGTGCCGGCAGTAGTAAGAGATACCTTTAAAATGTCTTATTATTTGCCCGAAAGGAAGCAAGTACAATGCAAACAGCATCGGGCCCAGGACAGAATCTTGGGGAACACCACAAGACAGAGATTCAGTTGATGAGGCATAATTATGAACAGTGACCAAGAAAGTCCTGTCTGATAAATATGAGGAGAACCACTTTAAGGCTGTTCCAGAGATACCCACCCACTGCCTGAGGCTCTCAACTAAAATACCATGATCCACAGTATCAAAGCGGCACTTGATCTAGTAGTACCAATACAGAACATTTTCCTGCATCACCCTGCATTAACAGATTATTTGAGACTCTGAGAAGAGCAGTTTCTGTTGAATGCAACTGATGGAAACCAGACTGAAACTTATCGAAAACGTTGTGTTCATCCAAGACAACTGTAAGCTGCTAAGCAATCATTTTTTCTAAGACCTTAGCTATAAAAGGTAACTTAGAAATTGGCCTGTAGTGCTGGGGCAAGGAAGGGTCAAGATTTGTTTGTTTTTTTGAGAAATGGTTGAACAGTGGCTTGTTTGAAATAGGTTGGGACATAACCAGATGTCAACGAGTTATTGATTATAGAGAGCACACAAGGACCAATGGAATCAATAACATTTTTAAACAAAGCAGTGGGTACGTCAAAGAGACTAGAGGAGGTTTTCATAATGCTAACCAGTTTGTTATGCTTTTGTAGTGAGATTGGAGAAAAACTCTCCAGGATTGTTGGCCGGGAAGGGCATGGTATTTTTGGGGAAAAAGATTGAATGATGTTTGCTCATATGTCATTTACCTTACCAACAAAGAAGGAGAGAAAGTTGTTGCACTCATCAACTGACAAAATTGGAAAATAGGAGAGACAGTGTTACTAATGGTGTCAAACAGGATTTTGGGATTATGTCTACTATTTGATACAAGGTTAGAGAAGTATTTAACTCTGGCATCCTTAACCATATTATTCAAATCAGATAAAAGTTATTTTAAATACTGATAGTGAACATGTAGATGGGTGGATTTCCACAAACGCTCAATTTTGCGACAGATTTGTTTAAAAGAACGAATACTATCACTCATCTAGGGGGAGGAATTAATCAGAGCCAATCTAGTCTTTTTAGGAGCAACTTTATCCAGGACTAAAAGGCAGTGCTCATTAAAAGATTGTACTTGAGAATCAACAACACTATTTTACATAATAACAGGACTTTTATAAAAGTCAGCAGAAAACTTTGCCGCAGAGAGATGGTTTAGGATGTGAGAATTAATTTCACGCCAACAAGGTAAACTATCCAAATTAAGAGACAGACAAATATAACACAATTATGATCAGAAATAAAAAGATCCTCAGAAAAAACAGAATCAATATTTAAACCAAGAGTAAAAACAAGGTCCAGAGAATGCTCTTGGATGTGTGTAGGGCCAGTTACATGTTGAGTAAGATTAAAAGATTAAGAAGATATTAATAAAGCTAGAAGCAAATTTATCAGAAGCATCATCAATATGAATGTTAAAGTCACCAAGAATCACAAATCTAGATAGCTTGATAATAGACGACAAAAATCACTAAATTCATTTAAAAAGGAGCTGTTTGGGTGTAGCTATGCGGTTGCTAAGCCATTCTAAGTGGATTTTTTCATGTTGCTATGCATTTACTAGGGTGTTCTGAGTGGTTGCCAGGGTGTAGCTATGCAGTTGCTAAGGCATTCTAAGTGGAATTTAGCATGTTGCTATGCATTTGCTGGGATGTTCCAAGTGGTTGCCAGGGCATAGTTATGCATCTGCTAAGGTGTTCTAAGTTGATTTTTGGGTTTTGCTATGCATTTGCTCGGGTGTTACGAGTGGTTGCAAGGGCATAGCTATGCAGTTGCTAAGGCATTTTAAGTGTATTTTAGCATGTTGCTGTGCATTTACTGGGATGTTCCAAGTGGTTGCCAGGGTGTAGTTTTGCGGTTGCTAAGATGTCCTTCATAGAATTTAGAATGTTGCTATCCTGGAGTTTTTTGAATGGTTGCCAGAGTGTAGCTATGCGGCTGATAAGGTGTTCTAAGTAGATTTTAGCATGTTCCCAGTTAGCAAAATTTGTCAGGGCCACTTGTGGGCCACATAATTGACTTAGCTCTGGCCCAGTATACGCCTGGGTCCTCTGCCCTGATCTGGCCCACACATAGACAACAAACAGTTTAAACAAATTATTTTTATTTTTGTTTAAGTTCATGAGTTCAAAACAGTTTAAAGGCCTAGTTCACCCCAAAATGAAAATTCTCTCATCATTTACTCACCCTCATGCCATCCCAGATGTGTATGACTTTCTTTCTTCTGCTGAACACAAACAATGATTTTTAGAAGAATATCTCAGCTCTGTAGGTCCATACAATGCAAGTGAATGGTGATTAGACCATTGTAGCTCCAAAAATCACATAAAGGAAACATAGAAGTAATCCAAATATCTCCAGTGTTTAAATCCATGTCTTCAGAAGCAATATAATAGGTGTGGGTGAGAAACAGAACAATATTTAAGTCCTTTTTTACACTAAATATCCACTTTATCACTTTCAGATGTGAAAGTGAAACTAAACAGGCTTCACATGTGACTTTCAGATGTAAAGTGAAAGTGTAGATTTATAGTAAAAAAAGTACTTAAATATTTATCTTTTTCTCACCCACACCTATCATATCGCTTCTGAATATATGGATTTAACTACTGGAGTCTTCTGGATTACGTCTGAGTTCTGGCCACCATTCACTTGCATAGTATGGCCCTACAGAGCTAAGATATTCTTCTAAACATCTTTGTTTGTTCTTCTGAAGAAAGAAAGTCATACACATCTGAGATGGCATCAGGGTGAGTAAATGATTGAATTAATGAAGTTTCATTTTTGGGTGAACTATCCCTTTAAATCAATGATTTTTAAGTTCATCAGCTGTCAATTCAGAAGTAAAATGCTTCAAAATGATGTTGCAACCCATAAAAACAGCTCTGTGAATACTTACATTAAACACATTCATTTGTTTTTTTTACAAGGCATACATTTACCTATGGCATAAATTAACTTTTAAAAAACAGTTCTTTTAACGTGTAGAACAGAAATAGACTGGGAATGGGGTGGATATATTTTCCTTTTGTACAATCAAATCAGGGATGTTTACTAGTAAACTGATTGAATCAATTACTGATTTTATCAATTACAATTAATTTGATAAATTTACTGATTTTATTAATGTATGTGTGTGAGTGCATGGTAAGGGCAGGTTATTACTCCTTGTTGCATCTCCTCCCTCCTTCGCGGTCTGAAGGCAGCTGTAGCCACCATTTTATTACTCTGTTTCTGAATTTGTTGCTCTCGATATCATGGGACAGCTGTTCGGACAGCATCTAATGAACCTAAGTAGAAAAATCAAAGACATTAACTTCTGGCAGCAATAGGTTACACTTGTCTGCCTCGATATTGAACATCATTGGAGCCTACACAAAATAATCCACACAAGATTCAACTTTCTCATGAAGTATAATTAATATAATTAATGAATTGATTAATTACAGAATGCAAGTTAATTCAAGATCATTTCAGCTAACTTAAACAAGACAGTAACAAACTAGCTTATATAACCCTGCCCGTGGAAAGTCAATAGGTTAGCTATAAAGTTCAGTAGTCATTGTAGGCCTACAAAGTTAGATAGCTAACTAAAATTAATATATTGTAATTTAAGGAATGTTTTTCTAAAGATACACAACAAAATATCGACAATAGTTGTCAGACTACATTTGTTGTAGATATAAGACTTTTTTGCAACTAATTTTGATTCTCTGGAAAAGAAGAGTCTGGTTATACCTGCTCTATCCACACCAAGCAGGATCTGAGTGTCAAAGATAGCTGGGCTCTGCGAGTATTAACCGCCAAAACCGTCAGTCGTCTGTGTTCCATAATTTTAGCAGTGGGCCGCTGTGTTCCGTAATTTTAGCAGCGGGGGCTATGTGTTTGCTGACGTATCGGGCCATAAGTAAATATACACAACTACACAGAGTATGGATCTGCATCATAGAACTGCTTTCAGCCAAGATTGGTCCACATGGGAAAAGCCATCTGTCAGCCAGAAGTGGTGTGTACAGTCAGCGTGGCTCTGGCCAGTGATCTTTTCGCTGATGTCAGCACTGAGCCGACAGTGCTGCACTTCTGCCGGAATTGATGCAAATGTGCTTGCTATCTGGGTTGTTATGCGTTTGTTGGGGTGTTCTAAGTGGTTTCTAGGGCATAGCTATGCTGCTGCTAAGGTGTTCTAAGTACATTATTCCATGTTGCTCTGCATTTGCTGAGGTGTTCTGAATGGTTGCCAGAGCATAGCTATGTAGTTGTTAATGCATTCTAAGTGGATTTTTCCATGTTGCTATGCATTTGCTTGGGTGTGGTTGCCAGGGCATAGCTATGCAGTTGTTAAGGCATTGTAATTGGGTTTTCCTTGTTGCTATGCATTTGCTTGGGTGTGGTTGCCAGGGCATAGCTATGCAGTTGCTAAGGCATTCTAATTGCACTTTACCATGTTGCTATGTGTTTGCTGGGATGTTCCAAGTGGTTCCCAGGATGTTGCTATGTGGTTGCTAAGGGGTTCTAAGTTGATTTTAGCATCTCCTGGATAGGAGAGGTGTCCAAGTCACACCAGCTGACCACTGGTGCTTGGACCCCTCCTCTTCTCGATCCACACTACATCACTTGGACCGATCGTTAGGGCACATGGTTTTTCTACCCGTCGTCCCAGCCCGACGACCCCAGCATCTCAGCTCGTTTCTCTGCTTGCCTCTCTGAGATCTCGGCTTGGATGTTGGACCATCACCTTCAGCTCAACCTTGCCAAGACAGAACTCCTCGTGATTCCAGTCAACCTGTCTGTTGACCACAACCTCTCTATTCATTTTGGTTCAACTATGCTAATGGCAACCAGGACATCCTGGAACCTGAGAGTGGTGGTGGATGACCAGCTTAACTTCACTGCAAACATCTCATTAACTGCCCAGTCTTTACAACATCAAGAAAATCAGACATTTCCTGTCTGATTATGCTACACAGCTCTTGGTCCAAGCTCTGGTCATTTCAAGACTGGACTACTATAATGCCCTGATGGCCAGCCTTCCAGCTAGCAAGATTAAGCCACTGCAAATAGTCCAGAACGCAGCAGCACATCTGGTCTTCAGTCAGCCAAAGAGGGCTTTCGCCACCCCACTCTTGATTTCACTTCACTGGCTACCAGTAGCTGCACACATCAAATTCAAGGCTTTGACTCTGGCCTTCAGGACAGCCACTGGAACATCACCCTCTTATGTCAATTCACTCCTCCAGGTCTACGTCCAAACTCACACTTTGTGGTCAATGAACAAGCAGCACCTGGTGGTCCTATCACCAAGAGGCACACAATCATTACTTTCTCTGTTCCTCTGTGGTTGAATGACATTCAAACCTCCACACGATCTGCTGATACAATCTCAACATCAAAATCAAGCAGAAAACGCATTTGTTCTGTGAGCACTTAACCAGTTCACACTAAATGTACTTACTATTTAACAGTAAATAAACACTAGCATCTATACTGCTTCAGACACTTTGAGAACTTGGCAGTGCGATACTGAGGATATTGTTTACTTTTGTATGACAAATTGCTTATGTTCCTCATTTGTAAGTCACCCGCTGTGATATTCTGATCCCTCGATATGGCTCAGGTCCTTCCTTCAGTGTAAGTCTATGGACTTTTTTTCTCCAGGAAAAAATCTCCAGTCAGATCACTTAGGAAAGCAATATAACACCTCTTCTCAACAAGCTTCAAAATTTGAGGTATCGCTTATGTCCTTAGCACAAATGGTGCACAAGTATAAAACTCAGCATTAGGGGTTTAGAACAAACCCAGTATATTAGCAATGTTACTAAGCACAACTAATCAGATAAATATGCAAAGCTCCCATCTCTTCAACTGTGCTAATCACCTCATAGCCCACTGTGCTATCAAATCATTAAAAGGCCCATTCATGACTTTACTTTGGGTCTCCTAATTATGCATTCATACTTTATACAATCACAACTTTAAATGGCTTTAACTTTCAAAATCTGTTCAAAAACCCAATTACGTCTTCAGCTGACGTTACCACATACCCATCTCTGTCAATCAAGAGACAGGTGCCAAACAATATCTAATCAAAACAGAGAGAGCAAAGCAGTACGGACACCAGTGAATTTCCAAAGAAGCTCTGACGTAACGGGCACCAACTGGAAAGGCAGACAAAAGGGAAACGACGTAGAGTCAGAAATAAAAGAGAAGGGGGAGTATTGTGTGACCTGGAAGGTCAGGCGCTACACAGAGGTCATGATGCCGTTTGGGTCTTGTCAATACGCCATGGGGAAATGTGTTTGTGCATGCGGGCAGAGGGCAAGACTTAAGCTCTGACCTAAAGGAAGAGAATCGAGGGTTGGGGGCTTGGACTCCTGGGGGGGTCACTCTTTTGACACACATTCCGATGCATATTCCAATGCAAAAACGAACGATCCAAGCATTCCCTACAATGAATTCATTCGAAAACATTGAAGGTTTCTCAGAGCTCTGAATCAGAGGAATGTAACAAATTCCTTCATACTACAACACACACACACACACACACACACACACACACACACACACACACACACACACACACACACACACACACACACACACACACACACACACACACACACACACACACACACACACAGTCTCTACCCCATAGGAATAGTTATTTATTTTTGAACGAGGTTATGAAAGCACATCAGGGTGTAGCCTTTTCTTTGAGCTGTCTGTATTGTAAGGGCAAAGAAAAATATTTTGGAAAGAAATCAAAGACTTAGTTGCACAATAAGAGCACTTCTGCTTCAGTGTCAGTGGATTTGGTGTTAAGTGCCCTTCTGTACAGGCAACCTGAACTGCAGCAGTATAAATTCAACAAAGAACAAAAAAAACAAAAAAAAAACAAATGAGGAAAAACAAATAACATCCTTTTATTTTCAGTCTATATTTCCAAAAATAGAAAAGTAACTTATGCAGACATGCCAAATAGGCACTCATTAAATATCCTTCAGGACCAAGTATTTACTAATTTCACATATAAATGATCAAATAAAAAAATCCTTCATTTTGTACATCTTAACAAATAATAAAAAAATAAAAATGACTTCACAAAAACAAACTAATTAAATAAATAACTTAAACATGACTAAACACATTTACACACATTTACTTAAACTATGCACCAGTAAATAAATTTGTTAGACAATGTTAACAAAAGTTTCTGGAATGAGCAGAGATATTAAGACACATTGGTTGTTGTTTTTTTTGTCCCCAGTGTCATTAAAGACAATTTGTTGGTCTAGATAACTGTTATATTATTTATAGTATTTTAAACAATATTCCAGCAACAAACAAAATCTCATTATTTTAGACAGACCTGAAGCGTATACATAATATTTCATAATATAAAATAATATTATACCAAATATTTCAGGACATATTTTGTGTTTTGGATTTCAAAAGCAAGGACTTATGGCACACTTAAAATTCCAAACAAACTGAACATTAGAACTGAATGACACAAGAAAACTTCAAAGCCATAGACACTTTTTAAACATTTCTCCAAGTCTCCTAAATTAAGTTTCGGTTTTTTTTTTTTTTAGCATTTCTAGAATTGAACACTCCTGCAAATGAACACTGATTCCAAGTTGGACATGATCTAATCTGGATTGAATGGGAAAAACTAAAATAAAAATACAAACACTACATTACTGACTTTAAACCCGATTCATCTTTTGCTTAATATTACTTTAATGTCACTGGATACTTTTACAAAAACAAACCCAGAAAAACACTATTATTGACTTAAAGCCTGATTTATCTTTTGCAGAGTATCACTTTGATGTCACTGGATTCTTTGGTTTATCTAGGCCTCCAATTTTGGTCTTAAATTTGTATGGTTTTTGGATGCATTTCACCCGTGTTAAACATTTCTAGTCATTGGCTAAATGAGTCTCTGAATCTCACTTCTTTCAGAGCTTGCTTTCCTCTTCCTCCAGGGGTCGGTTTAGTCCAGGAATGTACTTCAACAGTTTTCGTCTAAAGCTCATTTGTTTGGGTTTACTTTGCAGTGTGCTAAACCCTTCGCACTGCTGCCTCTCTCCGTTCGACACTGAAGATGACGATGTCGCGGGGCCCCTCAGATAGCTGCGTGTACTGGCACTACGAGTCAGCGTGGTCTTAGCTAAAGCAAAAAGCTCACTGGTGGGACGGATGAGCCGTTGACGACCACCTTGACTCTTCTCTTGATTTGCTTCTAGATCATCATTGCTGGCACTGTTGCTGCCGTTGTTGATGCGGTCACCCTGGAAGATGCAGGTCTGGTAGAGCGGGTCGTCTTCAGTCGTGGTGGCACTCAGATGGCTGATGCTGCTGCTTGTGCTGCCTGTGCCGCATAATGCACGCAGGGCCGCAGGACTCGGAGCTCCCAGACTGCCATACACACCGGCGGATTCCAGACACTCGTACACTGCCACGTCACTCATGACAATGCCTGAAAGAGCGAGAAAAGAACAGTGCCATTTAAATGAAGCAAAAACCTCTGAAATGTTTAAAAGAATATTATTCCGTTTAAAAGTCCTTTATAGGTACATTGAGTGTTTAAACGCTTAACAAGCATTTTCTTTCCAGTGTAGACGTATGTCCAATTGAAACAATGTTGGGGCAGGATATATGGTGCGTTCACTTAAAGGGATAGTTCACCCAAAAATTAAAATTCTCTCATCATTTACTCACCCTTATGCCATCCCAGATGTTTATGACTTTTTCATCTGCAGAACAAAAATGATTTTTAGTAGAATATCTCAGCTCTTTTGGTCTATACAATGTAAGTGAATGGGTGCCAAAATTTTGAAGCTCCAAAAATCACATAAGGCAGCATAAAAGTAATCCACAAGATAATGATTTAACCACTGAAGTCTTCAGAAGCGATATGATAGGTGTGGGTGAGAAACAGATCACTTTCACATTCTTCTTCTTGTGTTTTTGGTGATTCACATTATTCAAGCATACCTCCCTCTACTGGGCAGGGAGAAGAATTTCAAGCAAAAAAGTACTTCAATATTGATGTTTCTCACCCACATCTATCATATCACTTCTGAAAATATGGATTAAAAACACTGGAGTCGTATAGATTACTCTTATGATGACTTAATATGCTTTCTGAAGCTTTAAAATTTTGGCATCCATTCACATGGACCTACAGAGCTGATATTTTTTCTAAAAATCTTAATTTATGTTCTGCAGAAGAAAGAAAGTCATACACATCTGGGATGGCATGAGGGTGAGTAAATGATGAGAATTTAAAATTTGGGGTGAACTTCCCCTTTAATGGTAATAAAATGGCATATACAGTATTAGACAGAAATATGTTTTCACTACCATTGACTGTTGAGGCTGCTGCCATGACGTACATCACGACTGTCAAGTCAGAGCTTTTATAGAATTTCAAGTGTACAGTTTGTAATTACGTGTTTTATGAATGTGAAGAGTTTTTACAAGTCAGAATCTTGTAATTATGGTAATTCCGACATGGTGAACGCACAGATAACAAAGGCCTGTTTTTTTTGTGTTTTTTTTTAAATAGCCAACAGTCACAGCCGTGAACCATGATTTGCTGTTTGGTATTGCTAGTTATATTAAGGGAAGGAATATTCTCATTCTAGAGAGCATTTGATTGGACAAGGACCGTGAGTGCAAGATGAGTCATCAATTTTTGTATCTTTTTCCTGGAAGAGAAAGACTGTAAATTGAAAATGTGTATTTGTTAAAATACAATTTCTTTTTAAACGTTGTTAACTTTTTGCTAACAGACATGGCCAAAAAGCCACAAAACTCCAATTTTGATTTCATAGGGTCATACAGGCTATTTAAAAGTATTTAAACTTAAGTTTGTAAGCTTAGGAGTTACTTTGATCTTTGTTTAACCAGATTTAGAAGCAAACTAACATCTGCTTCTAAACATGTTTCTCATTGCTCTCCTTTTATCACACTCTTAAATGTACACAACACTCAACACACAGGAAGTGCTTTATTTGATACAGAAAGTGCTCAACTGTCAGGCTGAACATTTCATTTTCAACCTTTACACATTATTAAAAAACCTCATTGCGCATCGTGTGCTAAACACTCTCACGCGCCCCATAAAAGCTAACGACAGACTTACCATGTACAAGTCTCTGCTCTTGCACCATTAGAGATCTGTATTCATCCCATTTCTCATGAAGGGTTTGCTGGGGAAGGGAGAGAAAGATACAATAAGAGTTTTTTTAAGTGTCAATCAGCTGGTGTTTTCACACTACTTTTTGCATTATCACACAGAACGGGGAAGCGTGCGGTCAGAGAAGTCAGACGAAGCTCTCAGTTCTCTGACTGAACTCAAACTCAACGTTGAGTAAAAGTCTCAAAGCAAGAACCTAGAGATCGACAATAATTCATAGAGAGAGAGAGAGAGAGAGAGAGAGATAGAGAGGGAAACTTAAAAAGATTAAAAGGCATTTTATGGGTTTATTTACATTAGAATTTGACAGTTGGAGTTTGAATTGAACAAGCATTCCATTGGCCCATTTGAACATTCTGTTAATGTAATGATTGCCCGCTGTGTGAAAATTATAAATCAGATCAATTAGAAAAGACATAGCACACTATTCCAGTCTGTGCTGAGTTTGCTGGATGTAGCTTGAAAACTCTAGGAGTTAGTTTTAGAAACGTTGTACTTGGTTTAGGGATTTTGAAAAAAGGGACTGTCAAGCCAACATAATAAAGTTTAGGTTTTCCAATTAAGTGTTGCTGATTTACCCTCTGTACTTGCATAGTTAAATCATCAGCTCACTTAATATTTCAAACGTTTATGAAGAGAGTTTGTGCACGACTTGCGTACAACGTCAAATTCAAAAGAGCTGACTGTCAAATGAGCATGAGCAAATTTGGCAAACATGTACCCTAAATAAATGCAAGTGCAATCATTAAAGGAACTGGTTTAGCAAGTGTTAAAAACCACAGCAGTGACGATCAAAAATAGCTGTTTTTCAAAGTTGAATTTAAACTAGACATCGGTCATGCACAAGCTCAAAATGCTTGTGCTTTGGCAATCATCACAAACCTTACTTTTCATTTTGCTGTCGCTCTAAAAGCACGAATGATTTCAGGAATGTAAAAATGTCTCTTGCTTCTTTTTGACTGCGCTATGTCAGCTGTATTGTGGTATATAAGGGATTAAGACTGGACTGCCATTGCAACAGGTGTGGAGAGAGAGAAAACAGGTGTGGCCAGTGCTACAGTTCAGTGCCAGACTGGGGCAGATGGGTTAAATCTCCTCTTACATTACAACACTAGTAAACATTTCTATATATGAGACACTGTGCTGCTTGATGCACATGTCAGTGTGTGTGTGATTTGCGTACACTTACCTTTAGATACTGGAGTCGGGCTTCCAATTCCGCTTTTCTTATAGAGTCATTATACACTGTTTCTAACCTAGACACGGGAACAAACACAGTGTTGCATGACAAAGTCACTTCCTATCTTGTGTGGTATTGTTGCACATCTTTAACCATTCAAACTACTCTACTCAAACTACTACCACCAAGAGCAAAAGCAACAAACCTACAACCAATTAAACAAAGCACTGCTTAAAACATCAGACTTCAGACCACAAACATCTGAATTTGAGCTTGGTGGTAAAACAAAACTTCCCAACCCCCAGATGTATACGATTTCATGTGCAGCGTTAGTGATAGGGATATGAAGCGGGAACCTTTTTTTTACTGGGCCGTTGTAAACTTTCTCATTTACGAAATAAGCCCATGCAATGAAAGTGGAAATAATTGTGTTAAATGCCGTGGAGAGAGAAGGCATGAACTGCTCGCCATTCATGTGGTTCGCATTCAATGGTCTCCACACTTTATAAAATAGAGTTTCATTTAGGCAGGCCTTTTATCTTATATTAAACAGGAATTAAGGGGAAGGAGAGAGTGTGGTTCCAGTAAAGCAATAGCTGATCTAATTCTCTATGTTTTTTAAAAAGATCACAGGTATAATTAGAACAAGTCATTTTTATTTACCCAAGAAAGCTGCTTTGGGGAAAAGTGTGAGAAAATACGATGTCCACTTACCTAATATTGTTCCCTGATGATTTAATGAGTTCAACGAATTCTTTATGGCAAAACCCTTCCACTGGAGTGTCGTTTACACTGGAAATTGTGTCCCCTACAAAAGAAGTGTATTAAATTAAGAACACATAACACACGGGGGCCTGGGTAGCTCATCGAGGATTGACACTGACTACCACCCCTGGAGTCGTGAGTTCAAATCCAGGATGTGCCGAGTGACTCCAGCCAGGTCTCCTAAGCAACCAAATTGGCCTGGTTGCTTAGGAGGGGTAGAGTCACATGGAGTAACCTCCTTGTGGTCGCGATTAGTGGTTCTCGCTCTCAATGGGGTGCGTGGCAAGTTGTGCGTGGATCGTGGAGAGTAGCATGAGCCTCCACATGCTGTGAGTCTCCACGGTGTCATGCACAACGAGCCACGTGACAAGATGCATAGACTGACAGTCTCAGAAGCGGAGGCAACTGAGACTTGTCCTCCGCCACCCGGATTGAGGTGAGTAACCGCGCCACCACGAGGACCTACTAAGTAGTGGGAATTGGGCATTCCAAATTGGGAGAAAAGGGGATTCAAAAAAAAAAAAAACAGATCTCACATTGGACAATGAATGCTAAAGCTGCGTGGCACATTTCCGTCGGAAATGCTGTCAGAAAAGTCTGAGACTGGGATTTTAAAAGTCTGAGACCACACTGAAAATCTGAGCTTCAAAATCCAATTTAAACCTGGAAACACACAGTCTTAGCCTGTGGTATCAGTGGGGGAAAAAATGTCTTGATGTAAAATGAAGAATAAATACTTCTAGATTCAGCAATATTTCTTGGTCAGTAATCAAATAACAGCTGAAAATCAGATGGAATAGTTTATCTATAATTCAGTGAATAGGCTCTATTGTGGGAATAATTAAAAAAAAAAAAAAAAAAAAAAAAAATTATAACAGGTCAAATACTTGCAAAATTGCTAAATTTGTTCCAAAGTGTTAGCAATCGTGTCACCATTTCTCAAGCTCTGACAGTTAATATGCAAATTTGTTTATAATATCCACAGTTCTGTGTCAGCTATTGTATGAATATTAAATATTTTTTATTGCTTCAAACAATTGTTGCAATTCTGCTCTGCCAGTTCTCAGAGGAATAAAGCAAATTTGTGATATTTAACATTAACTTTTGTTCAAAATTACATATTTCCTTGCTTCCATTGAAGCACACAAGATGCTCTTTGGAACATTCTCAAATCTTGCTGGGATACCATGGATCATCAGTTTTTCACACAGCATGCTGCCATTAAAGCAAAATGGGGACATACCAAAAATTAAGAAATTCTGAAAGTAGTGTTACTTTTTCAGTTCAACTTTTCATTCAAATAGCTATGCTTATGTGGCGAGCAGGGCGGGGCCGAGCGGCGTCTGGAAGATAAGTGGTGAATGAGGTCCACCTGTGTACCACACCGGTCTTGTATTCCAGTGAGGGGCGACGGGAGTATTTAAGGAGAGGAGACAGCAGCAGATGAGAGAGAGAGAGAGACGCACGAAGCTGACTGTGTGTAGTGTTGAGCTGAAAAGCCAACACTGTCTGTGTAGTGAAGCTGAAAAGCATAACGTAGTGTGAAGCAGTGTGTTATTGTGTGCGGCTGAATAGTGCAACAATAAATGTCTACGTGTTTTGTCAAGCCGGTCCCAGCTTCCTCCTTTCCACAAACTGTTACAGCTTATAATTAGTAAAGGGGGGGAAACTATACAGGGAAAAAAAAATAGAAAAGTGCAAAAGTGAAGCATTTTCAAAAGTGGACTCAGACTTTTGAACTCCACTGTATATGTGTGATGTGTTTGTGTGGCCGTAATGCTAAACTCTTTTGTGTGGCCTCATGGCTTGAACCAGCAGATAAACATAACACTTTTTTCGCTTCCCATAACAAACCAACTCAAAATAGCACCTAATCTTACTTAGTGTAATAATGTTGCCTTTTTCCATTACAAAACTTGGAGGATTCTGTTTACCAAAGAGTATTGGAGCCACATTTGCAGGGGCGGGGGTTAGACTGCACACTCATCAATATGTAATGCAACAATTCCTTTTCTCCTCTGAGAGTTTGGGGTTTTCTTGTCTTAGAATAATGAGCTCATGTGTCTTTGAGAGACAGGCCAACAAAGACAATTGTGCAAAGCATGCAAGGAATGCAGGGAGCGAAACCAGCAGACACGCAAAGTAGCTCGGAGTAGGAGTTACTCTTTACTACTGATCTGACATCAGTTTTTCTATGAATTGGAATTGTTATGGTGAGGACTTGAAGACCAACTGATCCCAGGACAGGGCAACATGGTATTGGATGCAGAATTGTTTGTTCTCTAAGAGATAGTTGAAAAGTATGCAGATTCTGCATATTAAATTTCCACCAAGTGTTAATCTGGAAAACCCAAAATATGGCATCGCATGTCAAAGACACTGTCGATAGAAAAACAAAACGTGCTGATATGTTGTGTAACTAACACACACACACACACACTGTACTGTGCAAAAGTTTTAGGCAGTTGTGTAGAATAATGCCATGAATAGTTTTCAATTATTAATTAACTAAGGCCAGTTTGTACAAATAATTTCCATTTATGTCCATTGAAACATCTATGCCAAGTACAGAAAAAGGTTTTGAGAAAAAAAAAGAAATTACGTATTCAGAACAAACCTCACAGATTAAATATAGTTAGTGTATAATATCCAGCCCACAGAAAGAGTCAAAGACTGTATCCGGTTTTACAGTATGAAAGAGTGAAACTGTTGTGTGTGGGCTGAAAAATAGGTAGGCACACTGTCATATTTGCTCTTCCTTAAACAGGAGGCTGCCACTCAACTGTTCTGGGGTTGACAGATAAGATCTGATGAGATATCCAAATGAGAAAGACAGTTGGTCTTCTGAAATATTACTCCTGTGCACGCGATTAATTTTACAACAAAACAGGATATTCAAGAGGTGGATGAAGGAAATTGATCCTTGATCTGCTCAGTTCCTGTTGCTCAAACGGTAGAGTATGGCGCTTACAAAAGGTCATGCGTTAAACGTAAATGCAAACACACTCGCTGTGACCTTAAGGACCACTCTGAATATTTCTGCCTCCATGTCAAATGCCAATTTAGAGTGGGACTGAATAAGCAAACATAACTGTGGTGTTAATGTGAGCACACTTACCAACTTTTAGGCCTGCGAGCTGGGCAGGACTGTCTTCGTGGACTTTGCAAACAAAGGTGCACATCTCCACTGAGTTCTCACTCTCGTGATGCAGCCCGTATGTCTGTAGACGCAAAAACAGATGGTAAACAGGGCTGTCTCGTGCAGAGAGTAAAGATATTTTTAGATATGCAATCAGATTATACTAGGGTAAACAAAATGAGTCGCACACTATCAAAGGTGTCATTTTGCTGTCTTTCACAGAAAGCCGAGGCTTATTGTTCAACGGAGCGTTGCTAAATCAGGTTTGATAGTGTTTCTACAGTGGATGCTATGCAGTCTTAACACTATAATGTACTCAGTGACATGAATGTTGATCATGCTGACTGACAGACCAAATGGCTTGAAGGAAACTAAACATGAGCGATAGCTCCAGGTGGTTTGGTCACATGTAAAACATCCTTGATCAACAAGCCAAACCGACACTGGGCCATTTGGAACTCTGGGGTTTTGTTGTCGTTTCGATGTTTGAACTGTCTACGAGGTTCATTTGACAAAAAAAAAAAAAAAAAAAAAAAAAAAAAAAAAAATTATCACCTCTGGAAAAAACACAGCCATGTGGCTGAGGCTAACAAAATGTTTTGCTAAACAGCATTTTGTGCTCTAATAACAATGCTTAACACCACTGCTGAGTGTTAGTGATAGATGCTTCCGTGATTCTGACTAAAACAATATAATCAATGAGGGAAAAAATAAATAAAAATGGGAGGGTGGGCTTTAATTTATTCCGTTGGAATTGATTGGATAGTGAAAAGTGATCTCTATATGACAGGTGACTGGAGGGGAGTGGGTGCAAAATAAGAGGGTTTGGTGACGTCAAATGAAAAGGAAGGTTATTATAGAGGCGGAGCAAGTTATTACAATTTGATGACAGATAACAAAAACAAACATTTATTTCTTTTTTTTTTTTTTTTTAAATAGTGCACTGATGAATCGTTCACAATAAGACTACAGACCTGGATTAAGAAAATAAATAAAGACTCCATGAAATCATTTGATGGTCATTTTCCTGTGTTGACGTATTCACGATCAAAACAGGAATTTTGGATAAAATATTATAATAATAATAATGTATGAATCATGATTTGCTATTTGGACGTCGGTTGCAGGTGATATTAGTGTGAGGGAAATTGTCATTTTAGGGAGCGTTCGATGGTCAACACAGTGTACTTCAAGTCATCAATATGATATTTTTGTTCAGTTTTTCCAAAAGACAGTGACTGTAGATTTTAAATGTGTATATCTGCTAAAGGTTCATTTTGTCCATTTTTATAAATACAACAGCATGTAGATGGCTTCAAAGTTAATACACATGGACTGAAAGCCACAAAACTCCAATTCTGATTTCATAGGTAGCAGTGTTTCTCAACTAGTGGGTCGCAGGTCTGGTTCGGGTTTGGTCGCAGACTGCAGGGAAAGAACAATGCCATGGCTCTACCTCCATTGAAAATTTAGGAAAATGTAATGATAATCTCACATTAGGTGCTTCATGCGCATTAAATATGCTTCTCATCTGGGACACAACATTTTTGTGACTAAAGCCTTGTTTCGCAAGGATGCGTGAGGCAACACGGAACCACCACTGATCTGCTCTGCTCCAATCTAATGTCTGGAGCATACATGCATAAACTGGGCTTTCCTTGATATCGCGGTGCAGACCACAAAACTAATCCAACCCATTTGAATTCTAGTCAGAACTGTCTAGTTTAGAGCACTATGGAGGAAATCAAACCTTGCAAACAGCTAGACAGCCCCGACATGTTAACAGCACTGCAGAGCAACACGAAGTCATGCGCCAAAATAAAGGGTTTTTCAAAACACATCATCACCCTTACTAAAATTTAACACAATTTTACTGTAGTAACAGTAACTTTGATATTGAGGACATTTTTATAATTTTATATTTAATAATCTATTAAGTAGAATCGATTGGACCTCATTTTTATTACAACTGTGGAAGTTGTAGTTAAACTTTCAAAATGTGTTTAAGAGACTATTTTCAATCAAATATTAAAATGTGTTTTTATAAGGCCTATTATTTTAGAATGATGTGCTACACTGACCTAATATATGGTATTGCACTGTAAATATAAGGGCAATCACATGAAGGGCTTTGAAGTCTGGACCTCCAAAACTTATGGACAAATTATGGACAAGGTTTTCTTCCTGTTTAATAAATGGGTTGCTACTTGATGTCCAATGGAAAATCTGGATCCCGAAGCAAAACCAGTTAAGAACCACTGCTGTACAGTTTAGCCACACTGCAATAAAATGCCTCAAGTCAACTGCAACTAACTTGCAGTCGGATATCTGTGTGAATGAGTTTGAGCTGTGTCGTCTCATAGTAGTGCGAGATATTTCAGAGAATTACACTGCAAATACTCGAGCCTGAGAAAGTGATGCACCACCACAGAGCAAGAGAAAGAGGAAAAGTAGGAAAAAGGACTCCATCAGATTATCTGTGAGACTTAAATATGGAAAACACAGGCTTTAGTATCCGCCTTGATTGTGATCAGTAGCTCATGTTGTGACGAACAAATTTTACAAAAGATCAACTGATATACTGGAGCCTTTAAATCATTCGGTGGGGTTGTTTGCATTTTGGTGCCTTTGGTATCAGTGGTACTTTGATTCAGCAACATGTGCATATTCAAATAAGCATCACTACTCTTTGCTAAGTTTACTGATGTGCATTGGAGCCTAAACAATGTTTGCTGGCACTCAATGTTTTCACTGGTCACCATGGAGATTCGCTGTGGCATGTTGCTCTCAGACTCTCATGATGTTCAAACACTTTCACAATGAATTAAATTATCTTTGGTGTGAGATATGCGTAGGAATGCCTCATCACGACAGCACTGAGGATGACAGATTCTGATACTTGTTTCTTGTACTGAAACTCAAAACTATTGTTGAGGTTAACAGCTGTGTGAGCTGAGGACACCCCTAAAAATCAGTCTGTCATATAGAAAGGTGAATTTGACTAAACTCAAGCTGACACTCTTCACTGGGACAGTCGACACATCATTCTGCACATGCTAAATGGAATTTTTTTAGGTTTTTTGAAAGGGATTACGAAGCAGGCATCCCCTATTAGAGATATGAAAAACTCAACCTGGTTGGATAGAATTACATTACAACACCTATATTTTGTTAAATTAATTTAATGCGACTTTTTGTATGTACCGCAGGAGTTTCCTGGTGAAATGAACACTAGAGTCTCTACAACGACAATGGCTTTTGCAAGTGAAAGTGAAAAAATACACTTCTATACAATATACACTTATATTTAAGATACATTCTCTTAAAGCAAGTAAAAATATCTTACATTTACTTGAGAAGCAACATATATTGTTTTTTATGTATTTTTAGACAATTTTAAAATGGAAAACAAGACAAAAACACTTGATAACAATAGGATTTTTTGCAGTAAATTTCTTTACTGAATTAAACTTAAAAGTAATTTTTCCCCCCTTTAATTCAGTGAATGTCATTTAGAGGTATTTTTTTTTGTCCTCTTTATTGTTAGTTTGCACGTTTAATACAACCTTTTAAGTCAGGGCACAAGCTGAATAATCAGTTAAGAGCTAATGATTAATCGCTGCAATAATCGCCAAATAATCGTTCTAATAATAGTTAGATTAATCGATTATCAAAATAATCGTTAGTTGCAGCCCTATTGCAAACTATCCTTATCCCTTATAGGGTTGGTGTACTCAAGAAGAATGGTCCCACTACTACGACTACTACTACTACTAAAAACCCTGCAATTGTTTTTAACTTTTCAGACATTTTTACCATTTCAAAAGTGTTTTAAAATGTTTGGAATCATCTGCTTCCTTCCTCTTCCCATGCACTTAAAACGCTTACATGAAGTAACTAGCACCTGAGGAGATGCAAAGAACATACATATTTACATAACTGGTACAGCCAGCCATATCCTCACTGCTAGGAGACTCTGAAAACAATGTTGTCTAAAGCATGCTATCCCAGAAATTAATTTCTGGATGTGTTGCCTCTCTTATGACAGAAACTTGATGTCATATCCTGTACTAGAGGACAAGGCAGGAAAGGAGGGGTCCCCATCCTGAATTCAAACTATTATACATTACTAAATATAAACTAGCTATCTGGTACATTCATAAAGAATGACACACTGCTGTGAAGTGGGTTGAATAACTATTAATGTTTGTAATCAGTTCCACATTCAGGAACCAGTCTTTGCTAAAGTGAGCATTGTGAAGTCCAAAAAAAAAAAAAAAGCAAAGATTTGAGTTTCTGCCAAAACTACTGAGGGATCTGAAAAGACATGCTGAAACCGTGCCCACTTGTGTGGAGACCTTTACAATGGATAAACCTTTGCTAATAGTTATTTTAACCAGTTTCTGTTCAAACAAGGTCAAATAAACACAGGTGTCATCCACTATACAGCGAGACCTTCTACATAGTTTTGTTAATAAAGAGACTATTAACAATGAAAAGAGCCTTCAGCCAAGGTCTTTGCTATTATTTAATCCTAGACGGACCACCCACATCTTCATGCTAAATCCCTTTTATTAACTTTTACATCAGTCATTCATCACTTTTTTTAGACATAAGTCCACATTCATCACCTTTCATCAATTGAAATAAAACAGCCTCATGTATAGTGACTTATACTTAAGTATAGTTTTTAAATTCCTCTTACCTGGATCTCAAAGCCAAAAGCCTCTTCCTCCTTTTTTTCCAGAATCACGGTTTTCCTGGAAGGACAATTCAGGAAAAAATAAGATCTGTTAATATGAACAGGAGAAAGGACTGAAACGGTCTTATTAAAACGAGGGTCTGAGCTCTTGACTAATGGTGATGGTTTAAGTGAATATGATGATGAAAGATCACATTTCAGAGGAAACACGTAATCCACCAATGATATTGCGGTTATTTTAGAGATACGTCAGCATGGCGTAAACGGAAACGTGTTTGCAAAAGAAGATGGTGTTTAAAAAAAAAAAAGGAAAAAAAAAAAGCATGTCTCATGACCGTTTTGAAGGCTCTAACAGAAAATAATTATTTGGTTCTCAGAAGTTGGGCTGGGCGATATATTGATTATTCATTATATAGTAGTGATAATTTTGATGGCAATAAAAAAAATTAAGCAACATAGTAAATGTCTAAAATGTCTGATTTTAAAGTGCTCTTTCTTTGGCCATGTATTACATACTGTAAGTAAAAATATATGTAGGTAAATATTACAGATTTTTACTGTATTTTGCTTATTACATTAAACATTTTGAATCTATTTGACAGCAACGGCTTTTTAAAACGGTCCCATCACAACTTGTAATATTGTGTATGAGACAATGAAATCTTAAGATATTGTATGACTTATAGACCAACCAATCAACAAACAGAATTTTAAATTGATACATTACAGGTATCAAATTTCAGCTAACCTCCTATCCAACAATTTCTTTTAAGAAATGAAACGTCTGAGAACAAATCTGATTACCATATTTATTTATGACTGATGTCAATAACCTGTACGCTTTCCTCGATCCAAACCCGATGTTTTCTTTCTTCCGTGAAACACCAAAGTTCATTTCCTGTTAAAATCATGGTTAGGGTTTGGGTAAGGGGTTAAGGCCCAGGTATACTTCGTTTTTGCATGTTCCAGATCGGCTCGCACCTGGTCGACTTTGTGAGTATACTCTTCTGACGAACACGTTTGATGAATGCCCACTACAACTTCTTTGTTATACTCTTTTAATAGAATCAATGTCCGGCGCACGCACCGACAATGCACACAGACGATCACGTGACCGGCACGTGGACAGGCCACTCAGACTGGATTATGATGAAACTGACATCACGCATACTGTGTGCGGAGCGCTCCGCAACGCGGACGTGAAGTATACTTTGGCCTTTAGACTGCATGGTTAGGTTTTGGGTTTGGGTTGCTGGTTAAACTAATAACATCATTGGTAGGTTTTTTCTATGGGAGTACAAGTTGTCAGTTTCTGTGCAAGCCAATTCATTTAAACTTTCAGCTTTTTTTGCCCCCCTTCCTGCTTTCTGTTTTATTAGGTACACGGAGTCTACTTTTGGGTTTTACCAAGTTCAATAACAAGTGCCTGAGGGCATGAACTGCCGCCGTATAGGTGCAATTTAAACTGTTATTGCAATACATTCACATGACTTCTGGAAAGAGGGCTAATATCAGACATGTCTAGTCTAATGTCTAGACAGTTTAGCAATGAGCGAATCTCTGGATTCAAACATGTCAGTCATTATTAATACCCTAACATGACAAGTGCCCTGTGTTTCCAAAAGCACTCATGCGTCATTAGGCAGTCATGAATTATGGATAAGTACATACTAAATGATAACGAGATGCATACAGTGAAGACCATATCTGACCATCTGCCCACTCCAAAACACACTCTTTTCATTCATTGATTCATTCAACCCTTCTTCATTCTTTTAGTCTTCTGAAAAGAGGCCTAAAGCAATCATTGTACAGACTATAGATCTATGTTGATAACTATACTGAACGAGGGCTTGTTCAAGTGTGTTTATTTTTATTCCATGACACCTGGCAGAAAGGCGTGAATGACTATTGTCTGATGTTTTCTTAACTGTTGCAATAAACAGTGCATTTTAAGAAAATAACTATGACGCATTCGCCAACCAATCAAATCTGAGTGGGTGGAAGAAAAAAAAAGTAGCAATCTTACCTTTGCAATTCTGGTGACTGAGTGAGGGGCTTCCATTTCTGCAGCCCTACGTTCTGCTTAGAGAGAGAGAAGACGGACATATTAGAATCTGTATTGGAATTGAGGTTTGGAATATTTGCCCTGGTGTTGCACTTGGAATGCCCTCAGATAAACAGGTTAAATAGAATTCTTATGAGCATAGTCTCAAACAGTCTGAGCTATAAATTGAGCAATGTCTGTAATTAATACATATGCTGGAGAACAGCTCAGATATCACCACAGACATAACCTGAAATGCATGTCTGTCTGCTCTCATGTCTACTTCAGACATCAGCGGCCTTCTATAGTATCCACTGTTACAGATTTTGTCATTTACATTTACAGAAGTCTACATTTTAATCGTTTGTGAGCTGAACCGATGACCTTGCCGCCAGATCAATCCTTTACCAAATGAGCTGCAGGAACCTCATTAGTTCTCCAAGAACTGCCTAAATCTGCATACTTTTTAGTTTCTGGCTATGAACTTATTGTATATCCAGACAACTGATACACTTATCAGTTTGTGTCTCAAAGATGCGGGCAGCTCTGCACAGGTTACGCTTACTTGTTCGAACACAACTCCTGTCATGTGCCAAAAATAACTGCACTGATGTATGGGCCGATAAGATTGAAAATTCAACTCAAACTGCACAACGGACATAAGAATACATTCATTTTATGCCTGTTCTGACAGACACCCATTCACCCAGGCTCTACCTCAAAGCATTAACAACTGCTCCCCACAAAGTTCACTTTGTGTCCGAATCCTCCTAAGCTAGTAAAAAGTTGCCTTTATTTTCTTACACTTTGCGAATTGTCGCGGGGTCCCTCAATGACTTCATTTATTTCCAACCAACTAAGAGGGTCCCTTAGGGGCAGTTGGATCAGGAGCCAAAGCTCTTAGCAGCACAATACCCTGTTGTGGGCCAGTGTTCACACAGAGTGTAGGAGTCTCCATACAGAGAGCCGTTCATAAACCTGCCCTGCTGTACAATCCAAAAGCATGTAGTGTAGTACTCTGCTGTGAGCAAGCTTTGTTTATGCCTAATTTCTGCATGTAAAAACAACATTTACATGCTATTGGCTTGTTTCTTTGAGTCAAGCAGGAATGCTGCTAAAGAGCCATTATGTCTGAACTAAAAACACCAATTGAGAAATTGTTGTCGTTCCAGAGTAATGCAACCAATTCAAACATTTTTGTTTTTTAAAATCATTCATAATCAGCGACAATGAGCAATAACACTTAAAGCTCAATTACGTAGCCTAAATGTAGTTTCGGTCACAAGACAACTATTCAGAGTTGGTAACTAATCAAAATGAATCCATTACAAATTACCAATTAGTTTTGTAAAATTGTAATCAAATTATTTTTTCAATAAACTAATCAGTGGTAACATTACTAGTTCATTTCTTAAACACATCACTCATTAAAAAAAGATTATGTCTATGGCTGCGACCGAAAGCTGGAAAATGCTGCATTTGGAGGAGGTAGGATGGAAATAAAGTGCACCTAGAGGTCTGCAACCCCACCCGGGTTTGTAATTAATGAAAAAATAAACAGGCTTACTGAACTTGTTTAGCGCACGTGCTCTCACACACAGACACATGCAAACGGACGAGTTAGGGGCCGTTCACACCGAATATACTAATATATATATATATATATATATATATATATATATATATATATATATATATATATATAGCTATACAAGATCATACTTTTTTTTTTTTTTTAAATAGTTAGATGAAGAAAGTGTCACACAGCAGGACACTGATGACAATGCTTAAAATGTCATATCAATTACCCACATAGCGGTGTAAATGTTTATTAAAAAAAAAAAAAAAAAAAAAAATTTGGCCAGGATATATACACATATAAACAAATATAAATATATGTAAAAGTAATTATAAACATACCTCTTAAAGTGTAGAACTTTACAGATATTTAGCAGATTAATTGCTCATATTTTCACTCTATGTGAGTTTGTTGCATCTTTATATCTGCAGTGTTTTAATTCCTTCCCCAGATTATTCTTGAGAAAAAGTGAAAAGCCCAATGCTTTGACAAGCGCTGTTTTTGCTATCCTTTAAACAAAGTAAGCCTCAGAAACTCAAATAGCTACATAGTAATATTTTTCATGACTTATTTTCTGCATTTTTATCAGACATGAACATTATTCAGCAAGCCACACTTCAGCTCCCTGTGGTATGAATAAATTATGCAAATGACTATGTACTGCTCATAGCTTTACTGTTTGCAGATTGTATTTATGCTGCTGTTATTGTATTTGTTGTAACTTGCAGTTATTTTTCATTTTGTGTTTATTCAGAGCTCATCTTATACTTAATATGTTGTCTTTGGTTGCCACCATTATTGTGATTTGTATTTCAAATAAGGAGGTCCACGAGAGGGAAGGAATTCATGCACACATACGGAAATACGCTACGATGTGCAAGTAATTCCAAAATAAAGTTTTTTTGAATACTCGCTCTGTAATGGGGTCTGCGTGAGCATGTTGGAGCCCAGGGCGGCCGTCTATATAGCCTGTAGGACGGGTCGTACTTGCAGCAAAATTACCCAGCGGCCCACCGGGAAAATGCCACCAGTCCGCCCCTGCCCTAGACTTTTGGTCAGGCTCCATAAAACGCCCACACAGGAGCAGGGACAGATATGACCTGCTTTACAGTGGCTCAAGAGAGTTAGGGGGGTCAGACCTGTGTGTGGGTGGTCCGAGAACGGTAAACACTTTACACCATGAATAACCATTAAACACACTTCATTGTGTGTGAACTCTAGAGTCAGACACATCAAGGCTCACATCTGTATGGGCAAAGCCCTGGAGAGCAACTACTTTTGCCAAAGCTGTGAACAGTGTAAAATTGCCCAGCAGATGAATGGCTCTCTTTGGATTTGGAGGAAGATATGGGGGAATTTACATCATAACATAAGTAACCTCCTGTGTTTAATGATGATTAAAACTCATGCAGAAGTGAAAAACTGTAGTCAGACCTCAAGTTTCGCATGACTGCTCACACGTATACATGTAAATGAGGTTTCTCAGATGAAGAGCCACGTCCTGCGTGTCACACAGATGCAAAATGCCAGGCAGTAGCGGTTCTAGCTTGTACGGCGCCCTGGGCGAAACCCGCTTCAACACGCCAACAAAGATGTTGGGGGGGGGGTCCTGTGTGGGTGCCACCCCCCCCCCCGCCGCAAGATATCGCCCTGGGCAACTGCCCATTTTGCCCATGCCTAAATCTGCCACTGATGCCAGGCAGGTGTGAACGAGCGCAGGTGAAAACATTCTTTATATTCCAAGTAAAGTGTGACAACTGCTTGCGAGCCATTCAGTCCAATCAGACTCGCACAATAAGATGGTTTAGGAAGTCCTTTGACTACCTAATTGAGTCCAGCTAGTCCACTGATTGTATATAAAGTGACTTAGTGAGGAACTCCACTTACGCGCCTTCAAACTAATCAGCCTCGAGTGGTGCTCGTGCACAGATGCTGTTTTTAATTAAAGGAAACTTATCACAGGACTGTTGTTTAAGTGCTTTGCGGAATATTTCATATTCAATATAAGTTCAGCTCAATTGACAGCATTGATGGCATAATGTTGATTACCACAAAAATGAATTTATATGTGCCTCATTTTCTTTAAACAATGCATAAATCTGGGTTCCAGTGAGCACGTACAATGGAAGCGAATGGGACCATGCAGTTAAAATACGCACTGTTTTAAAAGTATAGCAATATAAGACGTAAATAATATGCGTTTTTACATTATTTTAGTGTGATAAAAACCGCTCAAAAATGTGTGTAAATTTAAATCCAATTTACAATAATGTTGCCATGGCGATGCATTGCTGTAAACCCTAAAACAGTAAAAAGCCTGTAAATATAATGATTTAAACAACATTACAGCTCAAAAATCCTCGTGTTTTAACAGAGGAATTACTGTAAGTGCCTTTATAAAATTATAAACTTCATATTTCTGCTTTTACGCCCTCCAAATATTGGGCCCCATTCACTTCCATTGGAAGCGCCTCACTGTAACCTCGATTTTGACGTTTTTTTTAAAGAAAAGGAGGGACGAGTCGAAATTATTTTTTGTGGTAATCAACATTATGCCACAAATGCTGTCGATTGAGCTTAACTTGTATTAAACCCGGAATATTCCTTTAATTAAGCCCAGACAACATCATACAATATATTAAAAGGTGTTCAACTATAGAGAGCAGATTTAAAAGACAGCAACCAAACGTAAACGACGTTTCCCCTCAAAGTTTTATTGAACTGACATTAGGGAGTAAATGATGACTTATGGATTCACTCTTAATTCAATAAAGTGCTTAAATTGCAGCTATACTTAATAAGCATCTGCTCTCCATACATATGGCCACATAAGTTTGACTAACTAAGCCACGTGTAGCTACAGGAAGACAAATGTCAACTTCAATTGATTTCTTATTGTGTGAAGCTATGCAACATGCATGTTTATTAATGTGGACGCTTTCATCAACGTTTCTTGAACAAAAATTAAGACTCCAACCTTCTTGAAGTTCCTCGGTAAGGTCCCTCCAGAGTAAGCGAGGGTTTTATAATTGTAAACCTCAGACTTTGAGGGTCCACGATCCACTGTCCCACAGCTGTCCGATTTGGAAGACGGAAAGTAGATATCTCCACTGTCATGACACAAGGATCCGCTGTCCGGTTCGTTTGAGTTCAGCTTCTTTACACGTCGTCGGAAAGTCATATTTTTCATAGTTCGGTGTCACTAAATAAAAAGCGAGTCACACTGGAAGGAGGAAAAAAACGATTGTGTTTGGGTGAAAAGCCACCCACGAGCCACCAGCCTTTATTCCCCAGTTCAAGCAGCATCTGCGAAGCGTTCAGAGACGCGCATATGTGAAGGAAACGCTTCAAACCTTCAATGGGGGCGGGACCACACAATTGGGCTGATACGATTGGACGCGATGCACAAAAAAGGTGTTTTTGGGCGCGATCATACATTAGAATTATTTAGCAAACTCAAGTAGTGGTACTATTTACACTTACATTTTCATTTAATGCATCTGCTTCTGCAGAACACAAATGAGGGTTTTTAGAAGAATATCTCAGCTCTGTAGGTCCATACAATGAAAGTGAATTGGTGGCCAGAACTTTGAAGCTTCAAAAAGCACATAAAGGCAGCATAAAAGTAATCCATAAGACTCCAGTGGTTAAATCCATGTCTCCAGAGGAGATATGATAGGTGTGGGTGAGAAACGGATCAATATTTAAGTCCCTTTTTTACTATAAATCTCCACTTCCACTTCCACATTCATCTTCTTTTGTTTTTTGGTGATTTGCATTCTTCGTGCATATTGCCACCTACTAGTCGGGGCTGGTCAAAGGTGGAGATTTACTGTAAAAAAAAAAAAAACTTAAATATATTGATCTGTTTCTCACCCACACCTATTATCCTGAAGACATGAATTAAACCACTGGGGTCACAGGATTACTTTTATGCTGCCTTTATGTGCTTCTTAAAGTTTTGGACCATGTTGACTTGCATTGTGTGGACCTAAAGAACTGAGATGTTCTTCTATAAATCTTTATTTTTGTTCTGTAGAAAAAAGAAAGTCATACACATCTGGGATGGCATGATGTTGACTAAATGATGGGAGAATTTCATTTTTGTGTGAAATATCCCTTTAACCTATAAATTAGTTTAATAACAAAAGCCATTTTTGTTCGTTTTAAACAATTTTTGAAAAGGAGTGAAAATAGAATTAGCAAAGGTTAGCTGTTTTAATCATTTAAACTCTATCATTAAAATCATTAAAAATGTTAATCATTAACATTTAAGTACTTTTAGCCCAATGAACATTTTAGATAATATACAAACGTATAAATATAGTTAAATGAACGTACAATAACACAATGAGACAATGAAAGTCACTTAAACTAATTTAATCCATATAGCTACATGAACCCGACTGAGCTGCTGGTGCAAAATTATTTCAATCTAATGGCGCCCCCTAGTGCTTGTATGTGGTACACATCAAAACAAAGACACGAGGTGAATCGGCAAACAGTGAAATGTTTATTCAGACAATTTCACAAAAGGAGCGGCGTAAATTAAAAAGCCTGCTAGAGTGCCATAGATGCCATTTACAACCAAACTTAATAAATGATAAAAAGAGATGTGTGCAATGTGCTTTATGATTTTGTCCATTTAATTATCAGAAATGGAGCAATAGCACGCTAAATACAATAGAATGGCTTTTTTGTAAACTATAACTATCATACTTTGTCAGTGTCTGAAATGGTGCAAAATCAGTTTTACCGAACTGACTCAATACATTCTGGATACAATTTAAAAAACCTAATGAGTTAACATTATACTGTTGATTTTGTTTCAATATATAATCTAAACACTTCAGCTACTAGTTTAGGTGTAAACAATTTAACAGCAAATAAATTAGATGTGTCGAAAAGCTCTTCGGAATTTGGCGTAGTAACGCTACTCGTTATTCTGGCAAAGAGCACATTGGCACCTTGTTTGGCCTGGTTTAATCTGGATTAAACATACATAATGATTAGTAACTGCAGTGGCTAAAGAAGACTTACAATATAGCTTTAGAAAACATCTGAATTAGATACAAACAAAGCAGTGTTCCTGCTGTGCAGTGTTCGCTCAGATCTGTTTAGATCACCTACAGCGTACTACAAAGTTGCTGAGCAAATTCTACATCAAACCTTAGCAACACAACCCAAACAATGGACGCTTTGGAGCGATGCAGATTTTTTATGCATATCTACATAACCTTAAAACAAATATCCATCATATTTACTTGGAATGAACTGTGAACATACTAATATCACAGCAAAAATGTATAAAAAAATTGCATGACCTATTGTTTAAGACAAATATATTTCTTTAAAGAAAGCACATTTAATGCACAGTTGATGTTAAGGTGGGCTAGTGAAGAGATCTGTTTAAAAACACAACCTAATGTAAATCTCCTAATCGTTTGAAAAAAAAACAACAACAAAAAAAACTTAAACCTTATTCAGTATACCCTACAGAAATACAAATTGGCTGCAAACAGGCGTTGGCTTCAGTGTCCTTGTTAATGTGCACAAATTTTTGAAGCAATCTGGATAACTCATAGCATTGCTCAGGCATCGGCAAACTATTTCAGGTTGAAAAAGCCAGAGGACTTCGCTGGAGGGCCCACTAGCATACGGGCTTGGTTCTTGTGTGTGATGTGAATCTAAGGAAAAAGAATGAAAAATGGATAAAACAAGATTATGAAGTTAAATCTTTATTCAAATCTCACTTTATGCTGACATTTCTTCTATTTATCTTATGCTCAAAAAAATATTTTAGCCTATATTAAAGATTTATGCATTTAAATTTCATAAATTTAATTGTGTAATTTAACAAATTTGAATTAATAAAAGTTTGTTAAAGATTACTCAATTCAATTTGATAAATCTAAAATGCATAAATCTTAAAAAATAATAATATTAAAGTGTAGTAGAAATTATAAGGAGGCAGTTTTGTGTGTACAACTGAAAGCTAAATAGTCTAAAGGATGATTTATGGTTAATATTTAGAGTGGGTGTACACTTACGGTACAAGGTGGCTGCATCCACGGCTCTCCATCAATCTGCATGGGGAGCGGCTTTTTTGTCCTACAAATGAATGTGCATTTTTAAATAACAACAATTAGCAATTATTTATTTTAAATGTTTGTTTTTTTAGCAACTGGACGAATAATGAATGAATCACATAATGGACACTCGCTTGAGTGAATAAGCATATTCACAGCATATGAGTCAGTAGTGGTTGACACAGAATTACAGAATAAATTGACAATCAGATAAACCCTGTTTCATGACAAAAGAATTAATGGAATGTAAATCTAATATTTTACCTTTGAATAAAATTTGAATAATGTCTATGTAAATGAAGGGACTGTAGTTTAACGGACAGTGATGGACACGTCTGAGCATGTCTTTGCATGATTGTGCCAGTATTTGCTTGGTAAAGACAACATTTAAAAAAAGTTAAAATTAATAAATGAATGTTCCTGGTCTTATTGAGCATGATTTATTGCTGCATATTATTTCCAATTCCTCAAATTTCCTCCAACCACCTGGCTCCATTCTGATATGCCACGCCCACTCTCCTAAGTTTTTCTCTCGTGGAATATCCTGTTACACTGAAATATGTCACATTACTTAAGTAAAATAGGTTGCGAATTTCTCATTGCCTTTAAAGGATGCCCGCAGCTGAATGTTGCGCTTGACAGAATCAGAATAACTTTTATTTGCCAGTATTTGTGAGATACCAGAATGGACCTTGGTCCCATTTGACAGTTGCCCAACATGCAACAATAAATACAGTTACAAATCTGTGTCTAGATCCAACATGTGTTTTAGACATAAGTACCCAGCTTGGGTTTTCTGGTGTGCTGATTTATCTGACCAGGCTGCTTCAAAGGAATAATTCACTCCAAAATTAAAACTCTCTCATCATTTAATCATCCTCATGCCATCCCAGATTGTATGACTTTTTCTTCTCCTGAACAAAAATGAAGATTTTTAGAGGAATATTTCAGCTTTGTTGGTCCATACAATGCAAGTCAACAGGGTCCAAAACTTTGAAGCTCAATAAAGCACATAAAGGCAGCATTAAAGTAGTCAATACGACTCTAGTGTTTAAATCCATGTCTTCAGAAGCAATCTGATAAGTGTGGGTAAGAAACAGATCAAAAGTCCTTTTTTCCTATAAATTCTCCTCCCTGCCCAGTAAGGGGTGATATGCATAAAGAATGTGAATTGCCAAAAACAAAAGAGGAAGAACTGTTAGGAGAAGAGTGCTGAGGACGGCTGATTGAAAATGGAGATTTATAGTACAAAAAGGACTTAAATATTGATCTGTTTATCACCCATACCTATCATTTCGCTTCTGATAATGTAAGGTATAATCCATGGCTAGGTGTGCATTAAACCATTCTAATGCAGGACGTGGAGGCGAAAAGACTCTTCGAAGTGCATTAAAATAGTTTAACACACACCTTGCCGTGGATTATCCCACTTATACAATGGTCACTTGCCAGCATTGATCAGTCACAGCTGTCATTGATTTTTACAGTGCAAATTTGGACTGGAAGAACAATAATGGTTAACTTCGGTCTACGGGTTATTAGATCTAGAGTTCTGCCCGTTCTAAATCAGACACAGAGATAAAGTAGTGCAATAACATCACATTTATTTGAATTAATTAAATAAAAAGCTGTATGAATAATAATAATAGCCACATAATGAAGAAGGGTCTCCATTCAGAGCTTCATTTAACGTGTGTGATCACGGGGCGCCCTCTAGCGGGTATATGCGCACATGTTGAGCAGAGCAGCAATATTAGATGATGTTTATCATATTACAATGCAAATCGTCTTACCTCATCTCGCGGACAGTGAAAGACGCATTCAATATGTCCCGGTTACCTTCTCCCCCCCTCTGTGCAAAACAGCTGAATGTCAAACCACATTTTCCTTACAAGCACTTTGGGTGAGTAAATACAGGGCTGATGAACACTGGTGTCTTTTTCATGTTTCCTGTAGTGCTTCACAGTTCATTTAAAGATGGCACTGCATTACTTAATGATGTTGTTTTCTGATGTGACGGGTAATCCTGTCTTTGAGACTATATTCGCATCCGGAGGTCGTTTGAACAGTGGCATAAAACACTTGCAATGTCTCATTACGGAGGACAGCAGAGTAGGTGCATTAATACAGAACGGTGATTTAAACTGACTGGAACTTCCTGTGCATTAAATGGTTTTAACAGCATTCTAGCCAATCGGAAGGGAATATTCGAACAGACCATGGTATAACTGGATTTAAAAGGATAGTTCACCCAAAAATGAAAATTCTCTCATTATTTACTCACCCTCATGATATCCTAGGTGTGTATGACTATTCTTTCTTCACCAGAACACATTTGAAGAAAAATAGAAAAATATCTTAGTTCAGTAGGTCCTTAAAATGCAAGTGAATGGTGATTTCTCATTTGATGCTCCAAAAAAAAAATCACAGACAGTCAGCATAAATTTTATCCATACGGCACCAGCTGTTAATGTCTTCTAAAGCAACACGATCACTTTTGGTGCAAAAACACCGCTTGGACTACCTCTCGTGAAGCATTGGATTATAGTTACAAATTATTTAAATATTTATCTTTTTCGCACCAAAAGTCGACATTTATGCTGACTGTCTGTGATTTTTGGGGCGTCAAAAGAGAAATCTCCATTCATTTGCATTTTAAGGACCTACTGAGCTAAGATATTTTTCTGTTTTTCTTCAAATGTGTTCTGGTGAAGAAAGAAAGTCATACACACCTGGGATATCATGAGGGTAAGTAAATAATGAGTGTATTTTCATTTTTGGGTGAACTATCCCTTTAACCATCATATGGATTACTTTTATGCTGCCTTTATATGCTTTTTGAGCTTCAAAGTTTTGGACCCTGTTGACTAGCATTGTATGAATCAACAGAGCTGAGATATTCTTCTAAAACTCTTTGTTTGTGTTCTGCAGAAGAAAGAAAGTCATACACATCTGGAATGGCATGAGGTTGAGTAAATAAGGGAATTGATTTTTGGGTGAACTACCCTTTAACTACCAGCACCCTTAAGCTGTTTGTCTCACCTGATGGTAATCTGAGATGTTTTGGCAAGTCGGATGGCGCTTTTTAGCCCTGTGTATATCTGTCCCATCTCCATGGCTCCTTCCAAACCCACCACCTCCACTCGCTTATCGCTCATGTCTGTTTCGAGGGAGACAATTTTTTTGGGATAACTTTAATATTAAAGGGGCCATATATCATCCATTATTTATTTTTTCCCCCCTCAGGTCCATTTATAATTTAACCTGTTTTTTTTGTTTGTTTTTTTTTTTGACCATCTTCCACCCTGTCTCTTACCCTTAGAATTAAACAGATTGGTTTTTGCTGCTGTACCTTTAAAACATAACTATGTAAATGCCCTTTTTGCATGTCCCTGCCCTTTTTTCCATCGTACAATGAACTCTTATCTCAAAAGATCAATTTGATTCCTCATGATATGACCCTTTTAACAGTTTCTTCCTGTATAAAAGCCAACCTACCTTGTGGGCTCACTTTTAAGATTTCAGGGTCAACTATGACATCAGGTAAGTCCTGGTCAGCTTTGTCTGTCTTTTTGGCTTCACCCCAAAGATTGGACCCGCCGTGCATGCTGGGAATGTTGAGAACTGCAATCCCCTCTAGGGAAAGATTACTGAGATCCAACTTGGTCCCACAACACTAGATAAGGCCAGACAGAAAGGTTGAGGTCACTTCCGTTTCATGATTAATATTTAAAATTCCAATTACTTCAAGTCATATACTTGTAACAAGCGTAAGCAGATTTTTAAGTAATGAATTGCATTTGCTTCATATACTGAATTAATGCCCTTGATCTGGTAGATTGAAATGGGCTTGGCTTGAGCCCCGCCAGAAAAATAATACCAGAAGCAGGTTAATAACAGGTGTCTATCACTCTAATGGCCTGACAATGCTCATGCTTTTTAGTTGATTATTTTTGAGGAGCTGTTGGAGCCCTTTTCAACACAAGAGAAGGTGGAGCAAAGAGAGATAGAAAGATTATTGACTTCCTTTCACTCACATTGGAGTATGATTATTTTTCTCTTACCTCAATGGTGAGACACTCCTTGAGTTTTTTACAAGATGCTGAGATTGTCTCGGATGTGGCAAATTCGAAATACCATAGTTTGTTCTTCATTCTGAAAGAAAGAAAGAAAGAAAGAAATATATTTATAAAAAGGAAACCACAAACTCATCCTAAAAAATAAAGACCAAGGACAAGCCATATTTATAAGCACTACATCATTCACAAAGGCTCTTATATCATAACTACTAAAACATGTGATGAATCTCATATAAAGTGGGGTAAAAATGCTTCATTTCTTTTTTTTTTTTCATTACAAATTATACTGTAATCAGCATTACAATTTGAGTAAAATGTCTGACACCAAATTGAAAAATTAACATGACTTTCAAAATTTCTTAGTATTTGGTATGTCCCCCTTTTGCTTTAATGACAGCAAGCACTCGAGCTGGCATGGACTTCATAAGTTTTTGCAAAAACCTGTTGATCCATGTTATCCCAGCAAGATCTGAGAATGTTCAGAAGAGCATATTGTGTGCTTCAGTGGAATTTGCTTATCTGAGTAGTGACTGAGAAATAGTGCAGAATATTAAACATTTCTTATTCATTTTATATCATACGCATTTTTCAAAATTATTTCCAGTTACAATTTGATTTAAAATCTAATATAGAATCCCAGTTTTTCAATGTGGACTGAGACTTTTGAACCCCATTTCATATTATTATTATTATTACTATTGGTATTTTTCAGCAATACATTTTTCATGAAGAAAAAAAAAAAAAAAAAAAAAAATATATATATATATATATATATATATATATATATATATATATATATATACACACAAAATTATCTTACTATTTAATTTAAAGGTATAATTGTATTATTTATAATATAAATAATATATTATAACATTACCATATTCATTAGAAATATATTGTTTATAATTATGTATTTTAATTATTTAATATTTAATTATTTTTAGATCTGCTTAGTGTGCAACATGCCCACCTGCTGTTAAACTTCTGTGGATGTTTCTCCCTCATGGTGTGGAAGCGGTGAGCAATGGAAGCATCCTGTTAGACAGAATCAATAGAGTGAGAATGATATAAATTATAGAAAAAACAGAGGTTATAAAAGAAGGTTATTCAAGCTATATGGAAATATCCATTTCAAATTGATGGTGTACTGCATGTGTCTTACCACTCCAATGGAGAAGTAATTGTTGATGATTTCGTAGGGAACTGGGTCACCTCTCTCCTGACTATCCTCTAGAATCACCTGTATGCTCCAGCGATCCATCGGAACTACAGAACTGCCCTCTATGTCCTTCAGGATCCGGCCCAGATCCATCCCGTCATAACCTATAAAGTCATAAACATCAACCAGGGCATATTGTTATGCATCATATGTTTTAAAGTTTAAAGTTTACACAGAAAAAACAAATTATCGTAGTGCAAAACATTGTTTTCATTACTGTAATGTGAAATAAAATGATATATTGATTAAATTTTAAAATATTTATATATCATGGAAGTATTTGTTGTACTGCCTTTAATTTATGCTGATTTAATTACAATTATTTTTTTACTGTAATACCACAAAAATGGAGAGTCACGGTAAACTTAAACACTCTGGTTGAATTAATGGATTTCATAAAGGACAATTTATATACACTGATACTCTTCTCACCTCCTCCCCATCGAAGGCAGCGAGCAAGATCATTGCCTGTCCCAAGTGGAAGTACGGCCACAGGGGGGCGCCTTGGCAGGTTAGATTTATCTTTGAGGAATTTAAAATAATGGTTTGTTGAAAGTGAAGCGAAACCAAGACAAAACACATTTGCTATCACCAGAAAATCTCATATGCTTTCCTGTGGTGCTGTGGGTGTCACAAAACTGTATCTTTTATAAAGTTACCCACCTATGGCGTCAAGTATCCAGCCCACTGTGCCGTCACCTCCACACACTAATATTCTATAGTCTGGCAGATCTCTGAAGAAACACAACCTGGTTTGGAGAACGTAATATAAGCTTTTGTTAAGGCATAACAAGAATATTCCTATAGTGGGGTGCAACAGTCTGAGACCATTAGTGAAAAAGCTACTATTTACCTTTATCCTAATTTAAAGCTGCACTACGGCTCTTTGTGCTCTCTAGCGACATCTGTGGTTGAAACTTAAAATTGCACGTGAGCTGTGTTTCGGCACTGCTCTTCTGCGCGGATGAATCATATGATTTGAGTTTACCTGGACATCGCCTGTGTGCAGGGTCGGAGCCTGGATTTTTGCACAGGGGTGGCCGGGCAGGGGCCAGTAATCAGTCTCTGTGTGTGTGTGTGTGTGTGTGTGTGTGTGTGTTGGGGGGAGAGGTGCGGTTGTGAGTGGGGTGGCCAATGGGGTGGCCACCCCTTAGCTCCGCCCCTACCTGTGTGTGATCATGACTATGAGATATTCAGAGCTGGAGTAATTTGCTCTGTTTTCATGTTCATATTATGTTATTCTTTAAAACATTTAAAACAGAAATAGCACTTGCTTTGATAAAGAAACAACAACCGTATTTACATATATTGAATGACTGAATTATAGCGCTGATAGCTCAGTTTCAGAGCTGAAACTCGTGATATGGATGATATGAGTTCAAATGGAAAACTTTATTATTTTAGATTATATTATACAGCATCAGTTGATAATACAAGTAAAACCGTAACACTACAATAGTACATCTATGCACTACACACAATAAAACTGTGAACAAAAAACATAAAACGAGGATTCAATAATAATGGGGATGAAATATACTTTAAACATGAAAACAATATGCAGAAGTATGCCATTTAAAAATGACAATAATACGTTTAATTAATCATTTCTTTAGCAGTAAAGTTATAATAGATGGTTACACACTAAACTAATGAAAATGTACATTACTGTGTTATAAATTTGGTACATTATAAACAACTTGAGATGATTATATATTGTAATCAGACAGATTATGTGCTAAAAGGACAATAAGTGATTGCTTGTGCATTTCTGCGACTGGGGCAAAAGAAATCCGAAAACAGCGGCGCACACACACACTCTTAGGGAACCTGTAAACTACAGCCAGGGTTGGGAGGGTTACTTTTAGAATGTATTCCACTACAGATTACAGAATACATGCTGTAAAATATAATTTGTAACGTATTCCGTTAGATTACTCAAGGTCAGTAATGTAATCTAAATACTTTGGATTACTTCTTCAGCACTGGTAGATTTTTTCACTTGTTTTGACTATAAAAACTCTGCCAGTACAGTAAGATAAAATACATGTTAAAAATACATTCTCTGAAAAACCTAAATATCTTATGCAGTGTTGTTTCTAAAACAAGATAAATCAAATTGATCATGTTTTAAGGATTTTTAGATATTTTTATAGGAAAACAATACAAAAATTATTATCAAGTATATGATTTTTGCCCTAATATCAAAGGCCTTACTAGAAAAAAAGAAATTATGATCTAACGTGAATTTTCTTGATAAAAAAATATGATCATGCCTGGTAACATGTGCGTGTAAAACGGCTAGAAATAGCATTTTAGCTTAGCGTAAAGCTGACAATTTACACAAGGTTTATTTCTATTTCTTCTGCTCCAAACTTACTTCAAACTTACTTCTCTGTCTGCTCGTATGAATGTAACACATCATAAGAAAGTGTTTCACCGCTGTTCAAATGCACTTTGGATCACATCATTTATATGTATAAATGTTTTCCATCTGAATGGACTAAATATTAAATGAAACAAATGACAATAAAATGCAAAGTAATCTCTTCAGTAATCAAAATACTTTTTGAATGTAACTGTATTCTAATTACCAATTATTTAAATTGTAACTGTAGTGAAATACAGTTACTTATATTTTGCATTTTAAATACGTAATCCCGTTACATGTATTCTGTCACTCCCCAACCCTGACTACAGCAATGCTATAAAATACTCAGAAGTCATGAATATTAGTAAACATTGCAGTAACTTCAACAGACAATGTAGATACATCGCGATCAGTTAACACACGAGTAATGTTCGATTCATATGAGCATGACAAACAATATTAGCTTCAACAACCCTTCCAGACAACATCTCCAAGCATTAAAACAAGTAAAGAACTACGCCAAACAGTTAACAGATAAGCATCCATCCAGACTGCAGCGATGCTGTCCTGAACTGTGTGACAGTGACTGACTGTACTGAACAGCGTAGTTTCTCCAGCCGGAACACGTGACAGCCGGTACTTATTTTCTGTGTTTACGGACATGAGGTAATGACGTAAGGATGAACGTCATAAGCCTGTGATTTCAGGCCAAATCCGACCCAACAGCTCAAAATAGAAATAATTTTTTTAGGCTTACGGTAGTGAATCAGGGCAAGGTAAGAACATTGTTTTGAACACTGTTTTTTCTGTACTCAATCAATAATGGCATTTTGTTATTTTTTAACCAAATAATCTTCTGTAGTGCAGCTTTAATACAAAATGTGTCATTAGAGTTTGAGTGAGACGTTTGACAAGCTCAATTTAAAACGAGACAAAAGCACCAACAGTGCAAGGATTGTTGACATTTGCAGGTAAAGACCTCACATTTCCTAACAAAATATGCTGAAATGGTAGAGAAATGCTTACCCTGGTGCTGGTCCACCATTGGAAAGGTTATAAACTTGCCGAGGATTCAACAAGTATTGGAATTTTCGAAGGACTCTGTAAAAGCATAGACATTTTGAGTGAATCAAGCTTGTGGTCAAAATGTACATTCCCAAAGCATTTGATGAAACAAAATCGGGCAGCAGGAAATGTTCGCACCTTTCTCCCTGTTTGCCGCCACTTTTAGGGTTCACAAACACCAGAAGAGGATGAGTGTCAGGAATAGGGTTTATCTGTTTGGGAAGAAGATGCTGTTTGTTAGTGTCACTCTAATCATACAGAATCTATACAGTGTGCTACTGGAACTTGCCAAGGAAAAGCTTGTACCTAATATACAGACAACATAAATATCAACAAACAACACTATGCATTGACTAAAATATTTATACAGTATGTAGGTTTATTGTTATATAGGTTTTTTTTTTCTTGCCCTGAAATCAGTAAATGTGTTCAGGCTTCAAGTATGATTTATTGCAAGGGTAGATAGACAGTAAAGGCAGAGCTTTACCTGTAGTACCTGACCGTCAGGCGTATTGTTGTGGTCACTGTCATCACCTGCACCTGAGCAGCCGTTCTTTACACAGTTTGGCCTCTCCTAAGTGGTAATACAATGGGGACACAAAGAACACAAGGATAATGGAACAATACTGTCAATCAAATAATAATTAGTTAGCATTGTACACACTTTCCGCTCTATATGACTCTGTTTACACCAAAACTTAACAAAACAACCTGCTAGGTTTTATCATGTAATTAATTACAGAAGATTTTGCTGGCTCACTCTATTATGTTGTCTACAGTTGAAGTCAGAAGTTCATATACAACTTAGCTAAATACATTTAAACTCAGTTTTTCACAATTCCTGACATTTAATCGTAGAAACATTCCCTGTCTTAGGTCAGTTAGGATCACTACTTTATTTTAAGAATGTGAAATGTCAGAATAATAGTAGAGAGAATTATTTATTTCAGCTTTTAATTCTTGGATCGAAATGTCATACTGTGACAAGCAGTAGCGGTTCTAGCTTGTATGGCGCCCTGGGCGAAACCCGCTTCAACACGCCCCCAAAGTTGTTGTGGGGGGGGTTCTGTGTGGGTGCCTCGTGCCGCCCCTCCCACAAGATGCCGCCACCCTGGGCAACTGCCCATGTCGCCCATGCCTAAATTCGGCACTGGTGACGAAGAGGAGGGTGGGGCCGGGCCGTGACTACACACGCCCGGCCCCCAATCGGGCTAATCAGCCGAGGAGAGGGATAAGTGCAGCGAAATGTGGCAGTTCGAGAGAGAAAGAGCCACATGCAGCTGCCATGTGTGTATTTGTGTCTTTTTGTTTAAATTCAATATTATTTTGACTGTTCAGCCGGTTCCCGCCTCCTTTCCCATCCTTAACCTTTGTTACACATACAAGGCTAGTTCAAACTATTATCATTTTCTTTTTAGTGTAATAAAAAAATGGCATTTTTGGTGCTTTTTGTTCAGTCAGAGGCTACGTTCACACCGCAGCTGAATGTGACCCAAATCTGATTTTCTGCTCAAATCGGATTTTTTTTGTTTTTTTGTAAGGTTGTTCACATGACATTTTAAATGTAGCTCATATCAGATACTGGTCTGAACAGCTGAAACTCCTAAACTGGCCCGCATGCATATAATATTCCCTGAGCATGCGTATAACAAATTCTGGCATGTTTATCATTATGATATGAATAATTAATAAAATTGCATTTAAAAATTGAATTAGCTGTTTTTTTAAGCGGATAGGACACTTACTGCCTGTATATCTAATAATATGTCAGCAAGTGATGGAGAAAGACCGTTTTGATGGATAAAGTATTTTCGAACAAAGAAATCTACCTTCGTATGGTGCAATTAAATTATCATCGAAGCTCAAGAGTGTAAATTTACTTAAGAGTGAAACAGAAGATAAGATAAGACCAGATAAGCTCAAAGGACAGCAGGAAAAACGGCATAAGATATGTAAGATAAGAAGAGTTGTTATCTATAATTATTTCAGATTTCCATTAAATTGCTTGCAATCGTGTTTTTATACAGTTCAAGAAATATAAAGGAACTGTGAAGCCATTTTCTGCGCGAGCAGATCATTTTACAGAACATAAATCTATCTCTGCATCTTTTCATGTGCATATTTTTACTACATGTAGTCCAAATGAAATGCTAAATAATAATAAAAATTATTTTATTTTATTTTCTTAAAAAGGAACTGAATGCATTAACTAGAAAAGTTATGATTCGCAATTATAAGTTTTATACCATAACACGCCTATATATGCCGGAACTCAAGTGCGCAAAAGACAAATGACCTGGCTGTTCACACTGAAGCCAAATTGGAAAAAATCTGATACTTATCAGATTTATTTCCACAAATGAGCTTTTCAATATAGATTCATTATCTGATAAAGCAGGTTTATTAGGAAAATTTCCATTATGACTTGCTTATTTCTTTCTTATTTAAGTATTTATTGGAATTCGCTTAGGTAAGAAATGGCCTACTATTAATTAAAATAATAAAAAGTGTAAATGCAAGCATACAGTATATTTTAGTGTATACTGCTGTTGCAAATGATGCAAATTGAATCAACAGAATTTGCTTTAGTGTGACTTCCAATAGTGCTACAGTGAGACTTTGTTTAGGTCCATTTGTTATGGCAGTATTACATGCAGCTGGGTAGATATAGCAATTACAGATTATATTTCTGTCTTACCTTGATGACAGGATATATGGCCCATGGTGGCAAAATATGATCCCTGAAAGGGCCACAATCGCATTCTAAGGGTTCCTGGACTGCACACTCATCATGCCTCTAAAATGTAAGAGTAAAAAGGACAATTGTAATGGAAACCTATAAACCATCTGAGTGTATAAAAAGAACAAATTCAGTGATTTTGTATCAACAGTGATTATATACAGTAATTTCATCATTTAATTTCATCATGGCTTTCTTTTTTCCATGGAACACATGAGATGTTAATCAGTATGTTAGTCTCAGTTCTCATTCACCATACAATGGAAGTGAATGGTGACTTAGGTTGCCTTTCTGCCTAACATCTTCTTTTGTGTTACATGGATGAAAGAAAGTCATGCCGGTTTGGAACCACATGAGGGTGAGTAAAGACAGAATTTTCATTTTTTGGATGAACTATCCCTTTAAGTACACTGTAACCTCTTGTTTAAGTCATTATTATTAACTTTATTATACTTTATTTTAAACTGTATTTTGTTGAAGTATCCAAATGACAGAATGAAAGTCTCACAATCTCACCATGGTGTGACACCAGACACAGCGTTTCCCAGTAAGGCCATGCAAACCCTTAATCTTCTTCTGACACCTGTCACATTTCCCAGAATCACAGTTTCCACTCACCCAGACATGGGATGCAGTCTATAGGCAAACACAAGTTTTAGTCCATTTGTTAGCACAAAAGAAAGAGTTTTTGTTGTTTCAAAGGGGGGGCGTGACCAAATAAATTTGAGAACCACTGTTGTTAAGTGTTACCGGAAGATGTTTGTTGTGTCACAATCTTTATATTTAATGACTTGAATAGTGTCATTAAGAATACTTGTATAGTGTACTGCCTACTGCATATACAGTACACTGAATACTGCCTGTAATTAAAAAAAGGATGTGAAACAGCATTCAGTATGCAAAAATAAGCATTTCAAAGTATGCTACATTGTTATCACATGACCTTGTTACATGCATTTTTAATTCAGCAAATGCAATCCAGTTATCATCTCGCAAATATTTTTTTTTTCATTCTGTATACTGCAGAAATATACAGTATGTAGTATGTTCATTTATAATTCTATACTGATTTCTTACATTTACGTACAGTTGTAAATCGTTAATGCATTGTACAATACAGTGAATACTGCATTATACAGTATCTACAAAAATAAAGGTGTGCTTACCCCAGTCTCTTTCTTTGACATCACATATGTGCGGGTGCATGGAGCAGGATTCCTATTGGCACATCGGCCATGGACTGTGTATTTGCAGCCTGTATATGATAGCAAACTGTTGTAATACCAAACTTATCTGAGATCCAGAATTCAGAACTTAACATATTGGTTCACAAGGTTTCTAAAACTTCATCAGTGCTTTAGGTAGATAACCACAGTACACTTTGCCACATTGCAATTCTGGACTATGTCTATTTTAGCATTTTTGAAATATTTGTTTAGCTTTTTAATATTTTACCAGGTAAAATTGGATAAAGTACTGGAAATAATGTGGAGAAATTGGATTGAGACATGATGTAGAACAGATTCAAACCTGTCTCTCACATGAACACTATGGCTCAATGTGTCTGAGGCACGTGTGCTAACCGATTTGACTGGTAGGACAGATTTTACAGGCTAATTTTATTTACCAAGTTTGACCACATATGGTATCCACCTGTTCTGCACAAATAAAGACCTCTTGAGGCAAGAGTTGTTTAACCTTTCTTGTAAATTATGTAAAATTTCACTCACAGGTGCAACAGAGACCCTGTTTGCGTAGACCAAGCAGCATATTCTGACAGACGTTGCAGTACACACGCTTGTTAAAATGTTTCATCCTCCACAGATGTTGGCCGTCTCTTTGGGTAATCTTGAGAAAGACAAAATTATATATATATATATATATACATATACAGTATACAATTTCAAAGGAAACTGAAATGTTATGTTCTCTGTGATGATTTATATCTGGCAGTCTTTTTCAGATTAACATTTTTACTGGTTGCTCCTCAAGCATGACACATAACAAAACAAAACATTCATGAACAGAGTCAATCATTATCCCCCTTAAACCCCATTATTTCCCTTCCCCCCTCCCTTCCCAAAACACAGATTCTGGGGCAAAACGATACCTGAGTGCCCAATACGCCGCACACAAAACCCTGAACCCTGAAAGGGGACTTATTAATACATAATTTTGGGTTCAGCCATATGCTCAAGGCAACATTTAAATAAATGTCTGAATTAAACACTCTGGACACTTTTGTCCATACCGAGAGCAAATGCAAGATAACGGGGTGTAACTTCTCTGGTTAGTTTGATAGAAAGGCTTTGCAAGGGAGAAATAGGGGCAAGAACTTTATATATCTAGCCAGAGGTTTTCCTGCTTTGTCCCCCGACTCAAAGTATAACTGTCTTGCCCTGAATAGCCAAAACTCCACCTTCCGCAACAAAATGGTATTATATCTGTATTTCAAACGGGTTAATTCTCTGAGGCCATTAGATGACATTCGGTGCTTCAGCTCTGCCTCTGCACTTTTAATATTCCCTTCCAATTCCACGAGTTCTCGTGCTTTGGATTTTTTGGTGAATGCGGCATACTGTATGATCCGGCCCCTAAGAACCGCCATAAGTGCCTCCCAAGCCACATCCACAGAGGATACTGAGGACCAGTTGGTCTCCATATAGATATTGATTTCAGCCTTTAACATTTGTTGGAATTCAGGATTTTGCAAAAGGGATACATTAAAGTGCCAACTATATGATTTCCTTTTCTCCATATGTGGCAACACCTCTAAACACACCAGGGCGTGATCTGAGACTAAAATGTTTCCAATTGAGCATTCAACAACAGATGAAATGAGGGACTTAGATATAAAAAACAAAATCTATTCTAGAGTAAATCTTATGGACTAATGAAAAAAATGTATAGTCCCTCCCAGATGGGTTCAAAAGTCTCCAAATTTCTGTAAAACCAAGATTTTTACACATCCTGTGAAGCATCAATGTTGCTCTAGGGGGTTTACACACTTTTGCTTCACTGTGATCAAGGACTGAGTCCATCAAAATATCAAAGTCTCCTCCCAACATTATATCATGAGGGGTGCCAGCAGCTTGCAACATCCCTTCAAGATCTATAAAAAAAGCCCTGATCATTAACGTTAGGTGCACAAATATTAGCCAAAATAAAACTATTCCCCTGAGTTTCAGCTAAAACAATAATGACTCTTCCTAATTTATCTTTAATCTGTTTGAGACATTTGAATTGTAGATGTTTTCTTATCAGTGTAATGACTCCCCTGCTCTTACTTGAGCCAGCACTAAAGAAAACATGTCCACCCCATATCTTCCCAAATTTTTCAGCTTCCTGCGTGTAAAGATACGTTTCTTAAAGAAACACTATATCATATTTCTTATGCTTAAGAAGAGAAATAACCTTCACCCATTCACATTCTACGTGGAGAGAGACAATCCACTCTTATTAACATTTGACATTTTGACATAAGAAAAAATAGATTGTGTGTCAAAAACAAGATTATAAAGACCACATTCCAACATTAGAGCAACAATCAAACACCGAACATCCCCTAAAACAAAAACAAAAAAACAGAAAAAATAAAAATGTCTGCATTAACCCCGCGCACGACAGCACCAACTGGCGTCTGACCCTCTAAACTCAAACAGTCCATGTATGCCTACGAGAACCCCCGTGACACCTTTGCCGTCGGATTACTCAAGTCCGATGTTTCTATACAAATTCTGTGAGACAGAATTACATGGCAAAAGATAATCTATAAAACAAACTCCAGCCAATAGGTGGAATACACACAAAGAGCGTGTCGATTCATCCATAAAACTGACCTGAAGGTGTGTTACTCTACAAAATAAACTCCAGCCGCTAGGCAGAACCAGCACAAAAAAAGTGCTCAGTTTCCTCGAACAGTCAAGTGAATGTTCAATGAGCCACTCCACTCAGCTGCAACATAAGTACAACAAGATGACTTACTCACTCCACTGACTTTATGAAGGACATCACTTGCTGTGGGCATGTGAATGTTTTACGGCCAACCTTAGCATCTATTCTCAATTTGGCTGGGAATATCAGTGCAAAAGTGACCTTCTGTTGATGAAAAAATGTTTCTTGCATTCCTTGAATCGATCACTTTTCTCTCTTGTTGAATTTGCAAAGTCTGGGAACAAGAAAATGCTGTGGTTTTTCCAAGAAAGCCTTCCTTTACTCCTCGCGTAACACAAGATCTTTATTGGATGATCTTAGAAATTTGGCCAGAATTGATCGGGGCCTTTCTCCCTCTGCGGATCGCTGAAAAGGAACCCTGTGAGCTCGCTCGATTTCCAACTTATGGCCTGCTATGTTGAGCAGATTCAGAAGGAGCCCATCCAGGAATTTCACCATGTCCTGACCCTCTTTGGCCTCAGGAATTCAGACAATTCGGATGTTTTTCCGCCGGCTACGGTTCTCCATGTCCTCCAACTTCTCCCAGACATGCTCCAAATCCACCTTGGTCACTAGTGGATTAGCAGATAATTCCCTCTCCGATGACTCCAGATATTCGATCCGTTTCTCAACATCCCCCACTCTTGTAACCACATCAGTGAACTTCGCTTCCATGGCAGTGATCGATCGACGTCTCACAGCAAGATCCTCCAAGTCAGCAATGACCTTCGTCAGCATTGCCGACATGTTCAGCATCTCTCGCCACATTTCCCATACCTCTCCAACTAAACTGACTCCCAGGCTCGCGGCCTGCTCAGGGGCGTTAGCTTGAGCATGTATGTGTCTTTTAATGTCTCCAGAGCCTGAGGATTTTGAATTCTATGACATATTGTCCTCCTAGAACAGTTATGGAACAGAGTGTATTGAATCTCACTGGTTTATGTCATTAAAAGTGTTAAAACTAGCAAAGTGCGCAGAGCTCGCCATTCACACATCCGATCCTCGCATGGCGTCAAGTGACTCCCCTGTATCTGGCAGTCTTTATCGAAATGCACCATTGTTCCATGATAGCTGGTGAGAGAAATTTTAACTAGAAATATAATTAAAATTAACACTTAACGTAATTACAAAAATATTAGAATCCATTAGATTCTGAAAAGTAACCTTAAAAATAGTTTACAATAATAGAAAACTGGCCATTCTATCAAAAATGTGTGTGCTATGCATATTTAAGCTCATTATTGTATTGTGTCGCTCCTCTCGTGTCATTTGTTTGAGATTAATTCTGAGTTTTAGTCTCTAATGTGAAGCACGGGAAGAGCATTTTTTTGTGTTCCAAATTGGTTACTTATGACGTTCCATGTCAGTTAGGATGCTGCCATAGAAGGCAGCTGTCGGCAGGAAGCAGCGAGGCAGCTCACTGGGTTTTGGAACAGGCCCTATGATTCACATCCATTGGTAAAGAATGTAAGATTCAAAGTAAACAAGGTTAAGAGACAGCAATAACATATGTACTCTCATTGCAAAAGTACATTACTTCTAATCACTTTATTAATAGACGAGATATACTGACAACGGTGAAAAAAAAGTATGTGGAAACTGAGATATTGTGTTTTCTTAACCACCCCCTGTGACTCATTTAAAGTTGCAGTATGTAACAATTTTCATGTAATATTCGGCTTTTTTTGCAACTTAAAATGCAACTTAAAAAATGATCCCTTTCCGGACTTCCTAGGTTGCCTATTAAAGCCTGTAGGCTGATTTTCATGCGAAGGGAGCGGGTCAGTTTTGCCGGGAAAATCCAAAGGATGTGACGTTTCTGCGTGCTCCCGAGAGCCTTCTACTGAATCCCGTCTGGCTAAGCAGGAATGTGATCGTGGTCGAGTGAAAATTAGAGTGAACATAGGCAGAGCTTTTGATTCCTGGAGGGAACTTCGTTCGGTTTTGGGGATCAAAACCTACCCTGGATTGGCGTTCTTCTTATTGGACAGGTCAGCTTACATAACTGCAAAGCATTTGAAATATAGTGCCATAAGGATTGATCTGTGTAATTTTAGCTAACTTGATCTTGCCTGCTAACGCTGATGAATTGCAAGCTACCTTGCTTCGTAACTTTCAAATAATTTCAATGATCTTCTCTTTATACTAAAAGTCAGGTATACAGGATACATTTAAGCATATACGCTGGTTTCTTGATCGTAGTACAACATATGACATACAAAACATACAATAGTGCAACATAACAGTGCAGTGCAACAGTAAACTGTCTGGTATAGTTCGGTAGTATGTGTGTATGTGTGTATCAGTATGCTATGTTAGCTGATAAGTAGTTTTAGTTTAGTCTCAAAGTTTGTAGTAAAACAATCATAACTGTGTAATTTTAATTATGCTACCTCATCTGTCAGCATGATGCCGGTGGATCAAAGTCTCTTTGTACATTACGTCATTGTTTTTGCCTATGCGCGATCGCTCACGTCCCTATGGAGTGTGTGCACGAGCACGAGCAACAGGTAGCTGGCTGCAGTTCACTTAACGGCCACAGATGTCATTAATAACAAGGGTTTCTGAATCTTACATACTGCACCTTTAAGTGTCTTCTACTCGTTTATTACACATTGTGTCCTTCTCTTACACCCATTAGGTATTTGTTGTAAATTCAACGGCCGACTGAAGGTGGTGTGGGATGACTCGAGACATTATGACTCACACAGTCACATCAGTGCTTTATTAATAGAGTAAAACCTTTGGTTTGGGTGACTCAGGTGGGAACCACAGGCGACTAGGCAGGAGATCTGAAACTTTAACCCCCACAGACATGCCGTAACTGGGCTTGATGGTTCAGAATACCCCCCCCCCCCCCACGGCACCCGTGCCTCAATTTTGGACAGGTGAAAATAAGACCCTAGATTTGATTTGTGGCAGAGCATGACCATGCTACAAAGGCCTGGATTGCACAAGCAACTTATTCAGGAATAAGTCGGAATTTAGTCTGACTAATTTCAATTTCAAAATACATGTGATAAATAGAGTGTACGTGACAGTACAAACTGCATTTGCTGAAAATGACAGTGACCGCTGGTGGTGACTGGTGTTAAAAACAACTTCCTTATACTAATGTATTGGCAGCCTGTGTGGTTTTAACTGTGAAACAAACACTTATTAGTGCTAAATGATCATTTAGGCACTGAACTTTTGCTTTCTTTTCTATTTAGCTGAATTTAGTCATGGAAAAAGCTGCTGTAAACTCTGTGGCTTGTCTTCTGGTCATGCATTGGTACAGTACAAATGTGCAGTACATGAAAATACAAACTACATTCACTGAAAATGACAGTGAACGCTGGTGGTGACTGGTGTTAATAACAAATGTCTTAAATAATTGTAACTTCTTTATACTAATGTATTGGTGGCCTGTGTGGTTTTAACTGTAAAACAAACACTTATTAGCGCTAAATGCTAATTTAGGGGTTGAACTTTTGTTTTCTTGTATTTAGCTGTATTTATTCATGGAAAAAGCTGCTGTTAACTATGTGGCTTGTCTTCTGGTCATGCATTTGCAGGGTTGGGGAGTAACAGAATACATGTAACAGGAATACATATTTAAAATACAAAATATAAGTAACTGTATTCCACTACAGTTACAATTTAAATCATTGGTAATTAGAATACAATTACATTCAAAAAGTATTTTGATTACTGAAGAGATTACTTTGCATTTTATTGTCATTTGTTTCATTTAATATTTAGTCCATTCAGATGGAAAACATTTATACATATAAATGATGTGATCCAAAGTGCATTTGAACAGCGGTGAAACACTTTCTTATGTTGTGTTACATTCATACGAGCAGACAGAAAAGTAAGTTTGAAGTAAGTTTGGAGCAGAAGAAATAGAAATAAACCTTGTGTAAATTGTCAGCTTTACGCTAAGCTAAAATGCTATTTCTAGCCATTTTGCATGCATATGTTACCAGGCACAATCATATTTTTTTATCAAGAAAATTCACGTTGGATTATAATTTCTTTTTTTCTAGTAAGACCTTTGATATTAGGGCAAAAATCATATTCTTGATAATAATTTTTGTATTGTTTTCCTGTAAAAATATCAAAAAATCCTTAAAACAAGATCAATTAGATTGATCTTCTTTTAGAAACAACACTGCATAAGATATTTAGGTTTTTCAGAGAATGTCTTTTTAACATGTGTATTTTGTCTTACTGTACTGGCAGAGTTTTTATAGTCAAAACAAGTGAAAAAATCTACCAGTGATGAAGAAGTAATCCAAAGTATTTAGAATAAGTTACTGACCTTGAGTAATCTAACGGAATACGTAACAAATTACATTTTACAGCATGTATTCTGTAATCTGTAGTGGAATACTTTTCAAAAGTATCCCTCCCAACCCTGTGCATTGGTACAATATAAACAGACAGAGCACTGTTGGTGTTAGCTTAAGTTAGCTTTAGCTCCCCGGAGAGTGTGAAGCCAGCTAGTGGTCTAGTGTTACGCTGGACATCCATCATGATCTATAACTCTGCATAAAATTGAACGGCATGTACGCTAATATTATTCTATTTGTTTCCATGTCTCAGACTCAGAATTCATATCCCGAGGTTACCAGAGCTGGCCAGATCCAGCTCCGTTCCTGCTTGGTGTTGGACTCCACTGCTATGTGTCGCTGAGAGATGACGACAAACTACAGCCGGTGCTAGCCAGACATCACTTCAGTTTTTTGACTTCAGAGGATGAACTGATGCCAACTCCAACTGTAAGACATCGGATACTTCATATGCCACTGCCTGAACTTTGGACTTAAGATGGACCCCACCGAACCTCACCGAAATGACCTGCCGGTTAAACTGCGATGCACCTCATCATTAATCTCTGCATCAACTTTGTCTATTGATTGACTACACTCTTGAAATGGAATACATACACTATAATTTAAATGCCAACAAAAGCCTTCATCAGCCAACTAACAACTATTTTTCTCCATTAACCAACATCTTATGGAGTTTTGTGTTCCTTGCCACAGTCGCCTTCAGCTTGCTCACGGGGGTTCTAAATACAATTATTTTTAATGATTTAATTTCTATACACATTTTACAATCATATTTAATAAAAATACACAATGATCACTCTAAGACTGTAAGTTTATTTTTTTGTTAATTTATGATTTCCTGTAAAGCTGCTTTGAAACGATGCGTGTTGTGAAAAGCGCTATACAAATAAAAATGACTTGACTTGACTTGGATGTTAACTTGGGGACTAGCCGACAGTCCCCATGAGAAAAACAGCTTAAAAAACATACTAAATGATGCCTTCATGAAAAAATGTAAAATGCAAAAAGCTTTTTATGTGGGTTAGGTTTAGTGTCAGAAGATAGAAAAAATCATTAGCTCAGTCTAAAAACAATAGAAGTCAATTGAAAGCCCCCACTATTCTAGAAAAACAAAATTGCGTTTGTAAGCAAACCGATACAGTAACTACGCCGAGTGTGTGAATTGCTATTTGTAATTTTTATGCGAATGGTTGTGAATATCAATGCATGCATGCGAGGATGTGTTAGAAGAGTCAGCGTTATTTGCACCAGTGTGAAGTCAGCATTGTTTTGCTTTGCTATGGTGAAGCTGAGCCACTGTAACAAAATAACCTGATCTGTTCTATGCTGAACAGTATAATGTTAGACACAATGAATAAAATGTAAAGAGAACAAGCCAAGCTTTCTGAGCGGTATACTCTGAAAACATTAGTGGCTGCTTTATTAATTAGTCTTCACACAGAGGTACAAACTGTCTTGAACCCTCCAAAAATAGCACCCCAGTCCTCCAACTTTGCATCTGGAACCAGAGCATGTGAGTGAAGCGATAGCAATTTCCTCTACCCACTCCTCTCTAACTCCACTCCGGGTTTTATATTTCCCACTCCTTGCTCACTTCCTGCTCACAGATGAAAGAAACCTGACTTTGAATTCGCTCCAAAGCAAAATTTAGAGTTGTGGCAAAGTTGCCTCATATTTGCCATTCATTATTTTCACATGCAAATGAGCTTGTGATTTGCTGCAAATGTTTGCCAGAAGTTTGCAGCTCTTCACCGGTAGTAGTGAACCTGCAGCAAACCTTTGGCAACAATGGACAATTTGCTGCAAAGCTCATTTGCATGTGAAAATGATCAGTGGCGAATTTGTGGCAAGTTTGCGGCAAATTTGCCATGAACTCTTGATTTCAGTAAGGGATTGCACTATAACTCCCCACAGTAAAGGTCTTTTAATATATATATATATATATATATATTTATATATCATGAAGGCATGGATTAAAAATGTATAAAGTGAAATCAAGTTTGTGCATTTTCGGTACAATTGCTGGGGTGATGCATTAGTATTACAAGGTTTTTCGAAATACTGTATATACAAATATTAAAACGATTTTATTTCTATATGTGAAAGAAACACTTTCTAGGCAATCCCAGGAAAAATATTCAGAATCTTTGGGCATCCCCACACTCACTTTCACCTGCGGCATTCACCTGTCATATATTTTGACTAAACAATTAGCATTTTATTAGTATTTCCATTAATATTTCACAATTTCAATTCGTAGGTAAACCCAGAAGGCTGATTTGCAATGGGTTCCCTCAGGAATTTTCTATGGGTTTTAATAATGGTTTTTTTTAAATTTATGAGTAAAATAAGGTCTGTAGTAAACATTACTTGAATTTACATGGACATTTTGTTCTACAACATAATTTACACACATTCACACCTCAAACGTGAATTATGAAGCTGCTGTGTTTTAAAAAAATATATGTTGCAAGCAAGTTCATAAATAAGGACTACAACTACAACAAGCATGTACAGGCCTGATGAAACGGAAAACCATTGTAGTCCTTCTCTAGCAACTTGTTAGCAACATACTTATTAAAAAACATTGCAGCTTCATAATTCATGTTTGAGGTATGACTGTGTGTAATTTCTGTTGAGAACAAAATGTCCAAGAATCTTCAAATAATGTTTACCACAGACCTTATTTTACTCATAAATCCAAAACTGCAATTATAAAAACCCATAGGAAAATCCAGAGGAAACCCATGGCAAAGAAATGCTAATTCTCTTCTGAGTTTTTGAACCACAACCTAAACAGCTCTGTTGCGTTGTGTTTGTGCTATCCCACCTTCAGTCCCAATAACACCAGCAGGGGGACATTATTCATGCCCCCCTCCACCCATTCCTGTAAAGACACTGTTCCACTGCTGTCTGAATCAATCGCTGTCATCATATCCTTCAGTACCTGAGAACACAGTGAAAAGCAGATGAGAATGTGTGTGTGTCGCAAAAGAAACAATCTAATTTCTGTTATAACCTGTACATGACATAATCAAATAACCGCCTAAGGGAATTTGCACGATAAATAGTTTAATGCAAACTGTGAGACCCTGCCAAAGTGGGAACATTATGCAAATATCTTGTGAGATTCATTGTTTTCCTTTCTTATTTGCTCCATGACAAGCTGATGCATGCCACATGGGGGAGGAATTTCTCTCTAACAGGGTGTGGTTACAGCTGTAAATGTCTTGCAGAGTGAACAGACATTTCACTGCTTCTTGGCAGCTATTACACACACACTAAAACATAAGAGTAACTCACAGGCCTCAGTTCAGACACATCCCAACCAAGATAGTCTGCTGCATGCATCATCTGGGCAATAATGCGGTCCACTTCCTATTTCACAGAAACATGATATGTTAAAAGATTACTAAAAGACATAACTGAAGTAAGATGATTCAGTTTTGTTATATAATAAGGAATTGGAAATGTAAGCGCAGCGTAGTTCTTGCGGGAAGACTAGCAGCTGTACATCATCGCAACATTAGCTTGGTAACTCCTAGCCAATCACATGTAAGCCAATGCTTTATAAGTCTGCTCACAATCTATCACATTGTGTTTCAATGTGCTAACACAGCAACCTCCACCACCCCACCACCACCAGTTGAGTCCCGTTCTGCACGGGGGTAGGCCCCTCGCCCCTGCCTCCTATCTCCGGCAGGATATGACAGTTCCGAGTACAACTTCTTCAGACCACCAGACGGGGCTTACGCCAAAGAGAGACATTACGTTTCTGTTTTATATTCATCAAATAAATGTCATCTTAAATTTCACTCAAGTCTGCGAGTCTTCCTGATAGAAGTAAGTTTATATATGCCACATGTTATAACCATAATGAGTCTAAACAATTTGTCCATTGATTTACAAAGATTGGCTAAGACCACCCACCGAACTGTCCAGAACTCCGTTCCCATCTCTGTCATAAAGTCTAAAGGCAACTGCAAGTGAAAAACATGGGAACATAAGGATCAAATAGGGGAAACGCAGCAACGACGGGACATTTGTCACACTTTATGGTGTAAGTTGTCACAATGGAACCTGCCAATAAACAGCCCATTATATACTGTAGGTAGGCTTTCCATCTAAATTTACACCGTGTAAGGTAACACAGAAAAATATCAAGTTTTTGTTTTGGCTAACGAATATTGTAATTAATGAACTGTATAAATGTATAACCTTTAAAACACATGTAACAACATGCCCCCAAACTTTCCAGACTTGAAATTTTTTGAAAAATACCCTTGTATTTTTAGAACAAGGTTTAACTTCTGATTAAAAACTATTTTCATTATATACTGTAGTTGACCCTTGCCTGAATGTATGGTAGTATGGTTTTATTGTATTCACTTGTTTAGCCAACATCTATAGCAAATATATGATGATATTGGAATTTTAGTTTAGAGGGTAGAATTCACAAAATGTATTCTAACTTAACAGGGTTTTGAACTAGGCGTTTGAAACCAACATACAGAACCACTGCTAGAGAAAACACACCTTTGCGTAATTTGACTACTGACTCTAAACCTTATAGTTACTGAGATATAGCCCTTGTGACAACTTCCTAGTGTGACAACTAGTCCCGTTCTTCCACATTGCAAAGTTTTCAAAACATTTTAGATATTTGAAAGAAATTTACATTCAAGCTTGTCCCTTGGCTGTCCATCTTCCAGAAGAGAGAAATAACAGGACACATCCTTCAGGAACACTTCCCCTAACACAGAAAGCAAAGACAATGAAGCACGTTTTATGAAAAAAATAAACAAATAAAATAAAAGTAACAATATACAGTAATTAAATGCCTAATTAAAGGAATGTTCTGGGTTCAAAACAAGTTAAGCTCTATAGACAGCATCTGTGACATGCAGTTGAATACCACAAAGAAATAATTTTGACTCGTCCTTCAGTTTGTAAAAGCAAACAAGACTGGCATTTACAGTGATGCACTTACAATGTCTGTTGGGCAGTGCATCACAAAGAAATTCCAAAGCAGAATGTGAAGCTCATATATTTGTTAAAGAGTTACTATTAATCCTTAAATGTAATATTTGAGCTGTAAAGTTATCTAAATAATGTTTTTAGTGATGGGCCCACTGTGCTAGGCAGATTATCTTCTAATTTATTCCTTTTGGTGGAGTTTGCTTCATGTAAGCAATACTTTGTGGATACAGTATTTACGTCACGTCCCTTTCTGCTCTCCTTGAGCGTATCCTGTAAAGGTTCCTGTGTTTACGGCTTTACATAGTCATGACAGGAGTTGAAAGATTGTATATGTCTTTGCAGGGTTAGTTAGCAATTTTATTACCTTAGTCTCATTCTAACACATATACAGTTTAATGAAAGGAATGTTTTGGGTTCAGTACAAGTTAAGCTCAATCAACAGCATTTGTAGCATAAAAGTGATTACCACACAAAATAATTTCAACCTGTCCCTCGATCATTAAAAACCAGTCGTGGTTACAGTAAGGCACTTACAATGGAAGTGAATGGGACCAGTCCATTATCATTTGTTTACATGATTTTAATGTGATCAAATCTCTGTTTTACATGATTTTAGTATGATAAAATCGCTAAAAGGTTTTAACAGTGTTACGTCATTATGGCAAAAAAGTTGTAATATTAGATATAACTTTACACAGAAAAGATTAGTAAGCGATTTTTTCACAGTAAAATCATGTTAACATGTAATGTTTGTCTTGTGGTTATACTTTTAAAATTTTAAAACTGCTTTTTTATATAAACGAGGGTCAATTTTAATTTGTTTGTTTGTTTGTTTGTTTTGTGGTAATCAATATTATGCTGTTGTTTAAACTTAACTTGCACTGGATCCGAAACATTCATTTAAGTCTTGTGGCTATATTTTCATTAATGCAAAATTTTGTTTTCTTTGTTTCACAAACTGAGGGTCAATTCAAATTTATTTTCTGCGGTAATCGACAGTGTTACAAATCTTTACTAGTGTTGAACCCAGAGTATTCCTTTAATTTCTCAGGTAAACTTTGGCTGAAATAAAATCAAATAATGATAAAGGGTTTAAATAGTTAAACATGACTGGCAGTAATGTACTTATACGGTCTGTAGGTCTCACTAATTCCCTCACCAATGTCCTCACTAAACTTAATGACATAGACATGGAAGTGTTAAACAGTTGACTCACTGTTCTCATCTGATTTAGCCGACTCTGAGCTCTGGAATGATCTGAACAAGCGCTTGCACAGATCTGCAGGGAAGTCCTCCTCTTCCAAATACGTCTTCAGGAAGAGACGGAACCCTTGCTCATCAATGCACTAATTTGGAGAACACAAATTATGCAGTTTTGATCAATACAAAATGGGTGTGCAACATTAAAATCTTTAATGCAGTTTAACTTTGGAATGCAGAACTTACACAAACACACTAATACACACAAATAAAACTAGTACACGGCCAAAAGTATGTGGACACCCCCTTCTAATAAATGGGTTTGCGTATTCTAGTAACTCCATGAAAACAAATGTAGACAAAAAAAAAAAAAAAAAATCCACATTTTTTTTTTTTTTGGGGGGGAGTTTTAAAAATATAATCGGGCTTGATAATCAGAAGGTACACATTATGGAAACTAATATCGACTTAAAAATATATGGAACCTTCTCAAGGGAATGTAACTGAGATCCAATTAGATTTTGCACTACAAACCTAATCCTAGTTCTACTAACAGTGTGTGCTGTTCCTGTCCTACTTCTTAATGGAGTTAAAAGAGAAAAAAAGGAAAAAGTTGTATTCAAACTTCAAACGCCAGAGGATACTGGCATTCATTTTGGAGTATAAAAGGAAAATCATGCTATACGTTGCATTTAGTTACACCCCTCACCCCTCATTCTGTCATATACAGTTGTGCTCAAAAGTCTGCATACCTTTGGAGAATTGGTAATATATCTACCATTTTTAAAGAAAACATGAGTGAGCAGGCAAAACACATTTATTTTATTTCTTATGGGATTCATATTCAACTGTAGGTTATAACAGAATGGCACAATCATAAAATAAAACATGGCAACAAATGAAAAATGAAATGAATGACCCCTGTTCAAAAGTCTGCATACCCTTAGTTCTTAATACTGAGTATTGCCCCCTTTAGCATCAATGACAGCATGCAGTCTTTTGTAATAGTTGTCTATGAGGCCCCAAATTCTTGCAGGTGGTATAACTGCCCATTCGTCTTGGTAAAATGCCTCCAGGTCATGCAAAGTCTTTGGTTTTCTTGCATGAACCGCAAGTTTGAGATCTCCCCAGAGTGGCTCGATGATATTTAGGTCAGGTGACTGTGATGGAGTGGTGGTGGTGTAGTGGACTAAAGCACTGAACTGGTAAGTAGAAGGTTGTTGGTTCAATCCACAGCCACCACCACTGTGTCCTTGAGCAAGGCACTTAACTCCAGGTTGCTCCAGGGGGATTGTCCCTGTAATAAGGGCACTGTAAGTTGCTTTGGATAAAAGTGTCTGCCAAATGCATAAATGTAAATGTGATGGCAACACCAGAACCTTCACCTTTTTCTGCTGTAACCACTGGAGGGTCAACTTGGCCTTGTGCTTAGGGTCATTGTCATGCTGGAAAGTCCAAGTGCGTCCCATGCGCAGCTTTCGTGCAGAAGAATGCAAATTGGCTGCCAGTATTTTCTGATAACATGCTGCATTCATCTTGCCATCAATTTTTACAAGATTCCCCATGCCTTTAGAGCTCACACACCCCCAAAACATCAGTGAGCCACCACCGTGCTTCACAGTGGGGATGGTATTCTTTTCACTATAGGCTTTGTTGACCCCTCTCCAAAAATAGTGCTTATGGTTGTGACCATAAAGCTCTATTTTGGTCTCGTCACACCAAATTACAGTGTGCCAGAAGCTGTGAGGCGTGTCAAGGTGTTGTCGGGCATATTGTAAACGGGCTTTTTTGTGGCATTGGCACAGTAAAGGCTTCTTTCTGGCAACTCAACCATGCAACTCATTTTTGTTCAAGTATCGTCGTATTGTGCTCCTTGAAACAAACACACTGTCTTTTTCCAGAGAAGCCTGTATTTCTCCTGAGGTTACCTGTGGGTTTTTCTTTGTATCCCAAACAATTCTTCTGGCAGTTGTGGCTGAAATCTTTCTTGGTCTACCTGACCTTGTCTTGGTATTAAGAGATCCCCGAATTTTCCACTTCTTAATAAGTGATTGAACAGTACTGACTGGCATTTTCAAGGCTTTGGATATCTTTTTATATCCTTTTCCATCTTTATAAAGTTCCATTACCTTGTTACGCAGGTCTTTTGACAGTTCTTTTCTGCTCCCCATGGCTCAGTATCTAGCCTGCTCAGTGCATCCACGTTAGAGCTAACAAACTCATTGACTATTTATACACAGATACTAATTGCAATTTAAAAAGCCACAGGTGTGGGAAACTAACCTTTAATTGCCATTTAAACCTGTGTGTGTCACCTTGTGTGTCTGTAACAAGGCCAAACATTCAAGGGTATGTAAACTTTTGATCAGGGCCATTTGGGTGATTCCTGTTATCATTATGATGTAAAAAGGAGCCAAACAACTATGTGATAATAAATGGCTTAATATGATCACTATCCTTAAATAAAAGACAGGTTTTTTTTTCATGATCAGTCATATTTTCATAATCAATGCCAAAATTTCACAATTTCTTCCAGGGTATGCAAACTTTTGAGCACAACTGTATGAAATTTCCATGAAATAATTCACTGCTTATTTTGTTTTTGTTTCGCAACACAAGTGAAATACAAAGTTCAGAATAAGACAATGTAAAATTCACCAAAACAAAACTCCATAGAAAAAGATATTCATTGATTTATAATGTTTTAGAGCCATGTCAGCACACAGTCAGCTTAAAAACGTCCACCCATCAGGTACTATAAAAAGACTTTTGCAACATGAGAATATCTGAAAAGCAAATCTTCAGGAGCAACATTCCCAGGATTTTGAATTACTATTTGCAGTGTAGTGTGTGCAAAAGTAATTTTGTATGCTCAAAGCATAGTGTGACCATGGCATTAAAAATTAAATTATATTCAGAATTCCTTGTGCTTTGTTTGTGTTTCGGACAGGAATGATCCCTCAAATCATGCGGCTTGTGGAGAAGTGATTTATTTTTCTATATATGAAAAGTCATAAATCTATTTGCGATTTGCGATTAAAACTAAATGATACAATGATATAAATGTGACACAATCCTTTAGATTTTCAATGAAGGAGAGACCTGCACCATATCTGAGAACTATAATAACCAAAAAAGAATTAGGGGTTGGCTCTTTTTGATTTCAGCCAGTAAGTGACCTAGCAACCATCCAGAACACCCTAAAAACACCCTTGCAACCACTCACATTGTAAAAACAAAACTGATGTTGTTTCAACTAAAAAAAGTAAGTGTTCGTGCTGCCATCAAAAGTTGTTTAAACAGAACATTATTTAAATAAATATAACTTAAGCTTAATATCTTTTAAAGTAAATTTGACTTCCTTAGTTAAATCAACTTATAGAAGATCAATTACTTATATTACCATGTAATATTACTGATGATATTTCACCCAAAAATGAAAATTCTCTTATCATTTACTCACCCTCATGCCATCCCAGATGTGTATGACTTTCTTCTGCAGAAAACAAAGACTTTTAGAAGAATACCTCAGCTTTGTAGGTCCATACAATGCAAGTGAATGGTGATCAGACCTTTGTAGCTCCAAAAATTACATAAAGGAAACATAAAAGTAACCCATATGACTCCAGTGATTAAATCCATGTCCATTAAATCCATTAAATCCAGGCGTGAGAAACAGATAAAAATGTAAGCCCTTTTTTCTCTAAATCTCCACTTTTACTTGTACATCTGAAAGTCACACGTGGTGCCTGTTTAGTTTCACTTTGACATCTGAAAGTGAAAGTTAAAGTGGAGATTTACAGTAAAAAAGGACTTAAATATTGTTCTGTTTCTCACCCACACCTATTATATTGCTTCTGAAGATGGATTTAAACACTGGAGTCATTTGAATTACTTTTACTTTTCCTTTATGTGATTTTTGGAGCTACAAAGGTCTGATCACCATTCACTTGCATTGTATGTGACCAACAAAGCTGAGATGTTGTTCTAAAAATCATCTTTTTGTGTTCTGCTGAAGAAAGAAAGTCATACACATCTGGGATGGCATGAAGGTGAGTTAATGTTGAGAGAATTTTCATTTTTGGGTGGACTATTCCTTTAAGGCTATCCGTGGTACAATAAACTGCCATTTGATGGTGAATTGGTCAGTTGATGATCAGAGACCAATGTCTGATCATTCTATCATATTTAGACTTAAGCTTGTCAAAGAGACATGAATAGGCCTCAACACTTTACAAGCAAATCCCAATGATGGTGATAATCATCAAACACATGAGTAAAAAATTAAGCTTTAAATGACTGCTTCATGACAAATAATTGTAAGTGACAACAAACACAGTAACCAACAGCATTAATAAATTATGATAACTCAAAGGCAAAATCATATTTTACAGTGCAGGACTCTAGCAAATGCATAGCAATAATCTAAAAACCACTCAGAACACCTTAACAACAGCATAGCAATGCATATTAAACTTGTTGCTAAACCAGTATTGAGGTAAACACAGCTCCCATCTACCAAGCAGGTACACGTTTCTTGAACAGTCCATCAGATGAGCTCTGATATGCTAAACCAGACGTAAAGTGACTCACATTACAGAGATGGATGGATCTGTTCATGGGTAATCGGACTAAAGCAGAGTGCTGGCAGAAAGGTTTGCTCCTGGCAGCCTGTTCACTCACCTCTCCATGTCTATACTTGGCTAATCTGCCATCTGCATTAAATTCCTTTAACACATCTTTTACTTTCAGACTGCAATCTGCAAAGTAATAGAGATAATAGAGAGAGAAAGAGAGAGACCAGGAAAGAGAACAAAAATACATTTTGTCAAAAGAACCAGTGATATCACACCTTATAATGAACTTTATCTTCACCAACTCTGCATGGAAAATAAACCCAGTAGAAACTCAGTACATACATAGAAAACTACTTAAAACACCTTAATCTATTTCAATAACACATGAACCCTGTAATGTTTTTGATGATTCAAAATTACTGCATTAGTAATACTGATAATACTACGTTATAACGGCAAAGTAAAAAAATAACTTTCCATGCAAATATTAATCCAACTATACTGTGTTAAAATTTAGTAAATGTTTCAAAATAATACAATTTTAATCACAATATCAATAAATGAATGTTGTCAAACATTTCAGCCAGTCATAATTCTTCTTTTCCATTACTATTTGTCTGGGTGTAAAATACTTAAAGCTGCAGTGTGTTACTGCTGAGCTACTAGCTGCAAAAATAGTGGCCGTTTCCAAAAAGGTTTCTTAAACACGACACTCATCATCCATTGTTTATCAAACAGGTAGTTTCACCCCAAGTTTACACCACTGATTGAGCCAGTGTTGAGCTGGTGGGGATGATCCAACAAACAGAGCAATGTTTTGATAGCGCCACAGACTTTAGTGACCAAATTAAGCATTAAGTTGGGACAGGAGAAAGTATTTTAGCATTGAAAAAAAAAACTACACACCGCAGCTTTGAGAGTACATACATGTAAACTTCTTAAACCATCTTAAACCAACCACAAGCATCTTAAAGGGGTAGTTCACCCAAAAATTACAATTCTCTCATTATTTACTCACCCTCATGATATCCCAGGTGTGACTATTTTTTCTTCACCAGAACACATTTGAAGAAAAATAGAAAAATATCTTAGCTCAGTAGGTCCTTAAAATGCAAGTGAATGGAGATTTCTCTTTTGAAGCTCCAAAAATCACAGACAATCAACATAAACGTCATCAATACGACTCTAGCGGTTAAATGAATGTCTTCTAAAGTGATACGATCACTTTTGGTGCAAAAAAAGATCAATATTTAAGTACTTTTTAACTATAATCCAATGTGAGGGTGCGGTCTCTCGTGTGACGTATTCGCATTGCCATGATACCGAGGTAATCTTACGTTCTCCACTTAGTTGAGACATTGAGGATAAGCACACAAACACACCACTGTGAGTAAAGAAACAGATATATACAGATCTAAACCAAACTCAACCAAGCTACTTGACTTCTGTACAGCGTTCCTCCTTCTCACTTGTAAACAGCGCTGCTCTTCCAGCAGACACACGTGCGTCAGTTCTCGTGTGTTTCAAATGCCAATGCGATTACGTCACATGCGTGTACCACTGCAGAACAGAAGCATGATTTAGAGTTAAAAAGTACTTAAATATTTATCTTTTATGCACCAAAAGTGATTGTATCGCTTTAGAAGACATTAATTTGACCACTGGAGTCGTATCAATAACGTTTATGCAGACTGTCTGTGATTTTTGGAGCTTCAAAAGAGAAATCTCCATTCACTTGAATTTTAAGGACCTACTGAGCTAAGATATTTTTCTATTTTTCTTCAAATGTGTTCTGGTGAAGAAAGAATAGTCATACACACCTGGAATATCATGAGGGTAAGTAAATAATGAGAGAATTTTCATTTTTGGGTGAACTATCCCTTTAATCTGCAACATGTTCATATGGGAAGTCGGCATGTTGTTTCCAAGAGTTCCGGTACCCTAGGATCGGCTACATTATGCCACTCACTGACAAGCGGCATCTCCTGTCAGACATTTTTGCATTGGCTCCAGCATGTTTACCTTCCCTGTGGCATGACTGGAAGTGCATTGCATCAGCAACGTGGGAGACCCGAGTTCACATAATCAGCGACAAATGTGATTCTGAGGTTGTATTTTCCCCTGTAACATGATATTTTTACTCCACTGAAAGTTAGGCTTAGATTTGGAGTTTGGGTTGGGGGGTACAGTTTATAAAATATGCATTCCTCTTCACTGTATTACAGCCTGTACAGCTGAAAACAAATCGCTTCACGACTCGCTTTTGGCGCTCCTCTGTGGACATTTCACCTGGAAAATGGAGCTCACACATGCCCATGCGCCCAACAGAAGTTACTGCTTTGGCAACTGGGGCAGTGTTTCGAATTTTGGTAAACAGACCGATTTTAGCTAAAGAAAAGTCAACCTACTGTTTCCGTGTGAGATGGTCTTAGATGGTCTAAGCTTGTTTAAGCTACACTACTCACCAGGCCTAGCTGGTCTCCCAACATAACCCAGCTGAAAAGTGGCATAAACCCTTTAAAAACAGCCAAAGGACCAGCCTAACCAGGACTGAGGACTAACCAGCCTAAGATGTTTTCCAGCAGGGTTGTAAGTAAATTTGGCCCACAAACTTCTTAGATGAACATTGAATGGCATGTTTTTCGACCCCGAGAATAAAGTGTCATTTCGCACTTAAGGACTGAGAGTGAGTCATAGTTCATAATGAGGCAGAGCGTTTAGTGTGAGTAGGAGGGATGTGTGGGCATCACAAACTCACAGTCAATGTACTGCTGAAGCTGGATGAAGTCGACTGGCCTCAGCTCTCTGTCATCTGTCTCGACTGTGTCTGACATCACACCAGAGCCTTTAAATAAACCTGAGTGAAAGAAAGAGTTAGAAATGTGGGTGTGTGTGTGTGTGTGTGAGAGAGAGATAGAGAGAGAGAGAGAGAGTAAAACAGATGAACAAATGAAAGGCAAAACTATTTTTCATATATTTAAGTTTGCATGCACATGAAGCAAGTATAAAACTCAAATGCATCAAGTAAGTCACTCTGCCAAGATGTCAATACTGGTTTAAACAGGAGAGGATTCTTGTGGCCGATTACTGTGGCCGTAATAGTATCAGATATAGTTCTTTGATACCATTATACTGAATGATAATTAGCTTATTCAAATACTGTGGTATTAAATGGTACTCCAAGAAAAATACCATAGTACTACCATGGGACCATGTCCCACTGAACATGGAAGTGCCATGGTGCTTTTTTGTGTTAATAGGGTCTATTTGGGAAGGTGATATTTAAGCATGAAATTGTGGAAAATAAATTTTATATTGTATCTGTTTGAATAAGACAATTAATTAAATAAATACTTTTTAATATAAAAACAAAACAAAAAAAACAGTATCTAATAAGTACATGAGCTAATACATTTTAACGTTTTATTGTTCTTTCAGGCTGAGCAAAGACTAAAAATGTGTCCAAATAATTTTCCATTCTAATCTTACAATAAAGTGCCACACATCAGATACTTTACGTTTACTATTTCTTGAACTAAATATATAAGAGATGAACAGCTATTACTCATTAATTTCAGAAAAGACAATGTTGCTAAAAAAAACTTTAATATGAGTATCTTGATTTTACTCAAGCGTAAACAGACACAAACATGTCATGCACCGTATATTCACATATATTATATTTTATTATATTATATAGTATAGTATAGTATAGTATAGTATAGTATAGTATAGTATAGTACTGTATTGTATTGCATTACATTATATTATGTTCATTAATAATATAAACATTGTTTTAGACACTTTATTACTTTTTAAGTATGTGTGAAACCCAGGCTATGTTTTATCAATCATCCATTTACATATTGAAGTCACTGTAACATGCTTGAGACACCAAGACGGTTTAAACAGAAAGGGTTATGGTTAGGGTTAGGCGTTTAACCCAAAAGTTGGGGCTAACAAATAAAAGACCTTATTATCTAATTTTCATTTCATTATCATCTATTTTTGTGCATATCTGACCAATGGAAAGCTGACTAATATAAACATGACCCCATATTAATCTTTAGTAATAAACTCTATACATCAATGGGCTCATATTATTATTTTATTTGTTGGAAAGTAATACAGCGTACAATTTAGAAACTATGCAGAGGGCTGCACAATGTCAGCTGACAAGACTTCATGCATTGGTTAAAAAACCTGAGGCTAAATGAGACTCACACCATCTCCCTCAGAACAACATGTTTCTGGGTCTCTCATCTGTGATGGAAAATGGATCAGCCTTCTCATTATGGAAAAAAGGCAGTCCAGGGAGTTTAGCATGCTAAAGTTTTTCTTCCTGAGCACATTCATTAATGTGTCTTCAAACTTTGTTACAGCAGCCAAACAGTTTTGATGGAGAATAAATGGGTGACCTATTTAAAGCACATCTTCAGTCTAGTGATCCATATTTTTTAAACTATTAATAGTAGTAGAATTAGGAGTAATAGTTTCATAAGAATACTGTATTTTTGTGTGTTTCTGTGAACACAGACTGAAAGCTGGAAATTTAAAGTGAACAAACAAACATATGCAAAGCTTAAGATGTAAGAGGGAGAGGACAACAATAGTGTCACCTCTTACACAAGTTTGTTAGAATGAAAACAACACAACATCTCTTTGACGGAAGGATACAAAGAGCATTTGAAGTTGAATCCATTAGTAAGGCTGTTTATTTTGGTCCTATAATGAAAGGGCTTACTAATGTGTTGTTTACGATCTCAGAGACAGCAATATGACAGAAAAGGCAGAGAAAGTAAGACCCGTACACCCACTCAAACATGTGATGCGAACTAACAAAGGGTCAATCCGTTCTCAGTTAATTCCCTCAAAAGGTTAGTGTCGTTGCCTAGGAACTTTGCTTGTGTAACCAATTCCATGTTTATGTGGGTGTGTATATGCGTGTGTGTGTGTGTGATGGTTAGGCAGAAACTTGGGAAAACAGAACCAAGACAATTTTGTCAACAGCAAGGGAACAAGGTGCATGACAGACTATTTTGCATGCTATAGTCTTATTAATAATATTTTTGGAAAGATAAAGGAAAATTTTCTGAGATTCTAAATAAGTCATCCCAGTACTGTTAAATAATTATAATTACAAAAAAATTTCTTCACTTTGTTTATAGAAATTATCTTATAGTTTCTTTATAGATACAGTAGTGTTTCTCTAGTTAACATTCTGAAATTGCATCCTCTCCATCCAATAATGGTAATTAATTATGTGATAATAAAGTACTTTTTGTAAGCCATTCTGAGAAAAAAAAAAAAAGGGGTCAGCTACATTTATTTGGATAAAACTTCCAATAATTATTTTTTGTATTTTAATTTCATTTCATTTCATTTTATGCTCTACCAACATGTTTACATTTAAATGAATCCCCCCTCCCCCCCCCCAAAAAAAACCAAACCAAAACAACAACAAAAAAAAACAAACAAAAAAAAAACATCTGGCTTATATTTCACCCCAGAATCAAATGAAAACCTTCTGCATTATAAAATGAAACCTGTTTTGAAGACTATTATGATTAATTTGTTTGTTTGTTTTTTGCATTGTGACATTATTTTAATGCCAATAAGCACATTTCCGCCTCAAATTCTTATTACTGTAATGCAGGATTAAATCTCATTTTCATTATTGTAATCTAGTAAAGAAAATCATCCCATCAAGACACAGTGGCTCAATGTTTTTGCAGCCTGATATCCTAAAAATTACGTGACTGCTACAACATTTAAGCGAGTTAAATGTTCTCTCAAAGTCAAGTCATGTCATTTTTATTTGTATAGCGCTTTTCACAACACACATCGTTTCAAAGCAGCTTTACAAAAAATGAAACTGTAAAATCTATAAAGTCTTAGAGTGATCATTGTGTAGTTTGATTAAATATGATTGTAAATTGTGTATAAAAATTAAATAATTAAATAATAATTGTATTTAGAACCCCTGTGAGTAAGCTTAAGGCGACTGTGGCAAGGAGCACAAAACTCCATAAGATGTTGGTTAATGGAGAAAAATAACCTTGGGAGAAACCAGGCTCACTGTGGGAGCCAGTTTCCCTCTGGCTAAACAACATGAATATAATGCCAATATTAGTTATTTGTGTACAGTGCAAGTCATGGTTTAAAATGTGTAAACTAAGTAAGTGTTAAGATCCAGTGTTTAAAAAACCCCAAAACAAACAAACAAAAAATAATTATGAACTGTAAGATTAATGACTAATGTCTTTCAAGTCCATCCTGGATTAACTGCAGAAGTTCACATAGATGCATTCTTTGTTAGTTGGCTAATGAAGGCTTTTGTTGGCAATTAAATGCTAGTCTATATATTCATTTCAAGAGTGTAGTCCACCAATAGACAAAGGTGATGCAGGCAGAGATCAATGAGGTGCACTGCAGTTCAACTGGCAGGTTGATGGGGTCCATCCTAAATCCAAGGTTCAGGCAGTGGCATATGAAATATGTGATGTCTTACAGTTGGAGTTGGCATTAGTTAATCCTCTGAAGTCCATCGTAAAAGACTGAAGTGATGTCTGGCTAGCATCTGGCTAGCATATGAATCCCAAGTATAATAATAATATTAGCGTAGATGCCATTCATTATGCAGATTTATAGATTATGATAGATGTTTCTGGTTCCGACAGACCTAACTACAACAGCCTAATTGTGAGTTGATGGATACATTCTAGTTAGCACTCTGGCAGCTGCATTTTGAACCAATTGAAGTTTATTAATTGAACTAGCTGGACATCCTCCCAGTAATGCATCACAATAATCTAGTTTTGAGGTCATGAACGCATGCATTAGTTTTTTGGCATCAGCAACAGAGAGGATGTGTCGTAGCTTAGCAATATTTCTGAGGTGGAAGAATGCTGTTCCACAAACATTGGAAATGTGATTTTCAAAGGACAGATTGGTATAAAATATAACACCCAAGTTCTTCGCTGTAGAAGAAGACGTAACAGTACATCCATCGAGAGTCAAATTATATTTTAGCTGCTTATTTTTAGAGGTTTTTGGTCCAATAATTAGTACCTTTGTTTTGTCGGAATTGAGTAGAAGGACATTTCTGGCCATCCAATCTTTGATTTCATTGATACACTCTGCTAATTTGGAGAATTGTGAATTTTCATTGGGTTTAGAAGAAATCTAAAGTTGGTATTGTCAGCATAACACTGGAAACTTATTCCATGATTCCTGATAATATCTCCCAGGGAACGCATGTATAAGGAGAAAAGCAGAGGCCCTAAAACTGATCCCTGTGGCACTCAAAATTTTGTTTGATTTGACAATTCCTCATTTACACATACAAAGTGTTAGTGGTCTGATAAACAGGACCTAAACCATACTAATGCAAGTTCACTAATGCCAACATAATTCTCCAGCCTATTCAAGAGAATGTCGTGATCTATTGTGTCAAAGGCAGCACTAAAATCTAAAAGCACTAGAGGAGAAAAGCAGCCACGATCAGATGATAAGAGCACGTCATTTGTAACTCTGATAAGTGCAGTCTCTGTAATGTGATGGGGCCTGAATCCTGACTGAAACTGTGCATATATACCATTTCTCTATAGAAATTAACATAGTTGGGAGGACACTACCTTTTCTAGTATTTCGACATAAGTGGTAGTTTTGAAATCGGTCTGTAATTCGCCAATTCTCCAGGATCAAGCTGTGGCTTCTTAATAAGCGGTTTGATAACTGCCATTTTAAAGTTTCTTGGGATATGTCCTAAGGATATAATAATATTAATAATATTAAGAAGAGGTTCTGAGATTACAGGGAATACCTTTTTTAAGAGCTTAGTTGGTATTGGATCTAACATACATGTTGTGGCTTTTGATGTTTCGATAAGTTTTGTTACATCTTCATGAACTATGACAGCGAAGGATTGTTTTCTGATGTGCTGTGATAGTTGACTGCATAGGTCCAATTTTATTTCTGATTATTTCAATTTTATCAGTAAAAAAATTAACGAAGTCATTACTATTGTGCTGCAATGGAATATCTGGTTCAATGCTTTATTCCTAACCAATTTAGCAACAGTAATGAATAAAACACCTAGGATTGTTGTGGTTATTTTCTATGAGTTTGCTAAAATATGCTGACCTGGCAGCTTTTAGTGCCTGTCTATAGCTACAGACACTATACTTCCATGCACCACGAAATACCTCTAATTTTGTATTCTTCCACTTCCATTTTCCGAGCTGCTCTCTTGAGAGCATGAGTGTGATCATTGTACCATGGTGCGGGGCTTTTTTCTTTAATTTTCTTTAATTGAATGGGGGCGACACTATCAAGAGTGCTAGAGAAGACTGTATTTATATTTTCTGTTATTACATCAAGTTCTTCTAGACTTTTTGGCTTACTGAGTATGTGAGACAATTCTGGAAGATTATTAGTGAAGCTATCTTTAGTGGTCAAAAGAATAGTTCCACCTGAATGATAGCATAATGTAGATTGAATGACATTAGCTGATCGCAGCAAACAAGAGACGAGGTAATGATCCGAGATGTCATCACTCTGCGGTAGAATTTATAAAGTATCAACATTAAATCCATATGACAGAATTAAATCTAGCGTATGATTATGGCGATAAGTTGGTCCTGTCACATTTTGTCTGACTCCAAGAGAGTTGAGAATATCGATAAATGCTAATCCCAATGTGTCATTTACATTATCTATGTGAATGTTGAAGCCACCAACAATTAAAGCTCTATCTACATTAACTACTAGAGCTGATAGAAAATTCACCAAGGAAATCTGAGTACAGCCCAGGTGATCTATATGCTGTAGCAAGGGCAAATGACGAATATCTGATGGTGTCATATTACTTCAAAAGACTTAAACTTATATCCTGTCCTCTGAGTATCACCAAAAACTTACTGTAAACTGTAGCAACACCTCCTCCTCAACCCTTCAGATGAGGCTCATTTATAACAATAACCTGGGGGTGTAGATTCATTTAAACTAATATATTCATCCGGTTTAAGGCAGGTTTCAGTCAAACAGAGCGCATCCAAACTATTTTCTGTAATAATTTCATTTACAATTAGTGTTTTGTTAGAAAGAGATCCAATGTTTAGGTTTTTTTTGTTGTTTTTTTCCAAGTTTGACCTTAATCAAATTTTTTCTAAATGATTTAGTGAGGGGTTTGTGTTTGGTAGTTCGGGGTAACAGACACAGTCTCTATATAATATCTAGGTGATACAGTCTCTATGTGTTGTAGTTTATGTGACCTGTGTGACATCTCAAGGCAGCTAGCAGATGTTCGGATTAACCAGATTGTCTGCTTCCTGACCTGGGCCCAATTAGTCAAATACTATCACTATTAGGACTATAAGCCAAATTACTAGAGAAGAGAGCAGCACCTTCCCCGGAGGGATGGAGTCCATCTCTTTTTACCAGGTCAGGTCTAGCCCAAAAACTCTTCCAATTGTCTATAAACCTTATGCTATTCTTCAGACACAACTCAGACATCCAGCCATTCAGTGACACTAATCTACTATAAACCTCGTCACTACGATGAGCAGGGAGGTGGCCAGAGCATATTACAATGTCTGACATAGTTTTTGCAAGTTCACACACCTCTTTAACATTATCTTTAGTGATCTCCGACTGGTGAAGCCGGACATCGCTAGTGCCGGCATGAATAAAAATGTGAGAAAATCTACGTTTAGAATTAGCCAGCACTTGTAAATTTGATCTGATGTCATACGCTCGAGCCCCAGAAATGCATTTAACAATGGTGGCTGGAGTCTCTATTTCCACGTTCCTTACAATAGAATCACCTATTATTATGGCTCTTTCAACATGATTCTCAGTGGGTGCATCACTGAGTGGGGAGAATTGATTGGAAACCCTAACAGGAACGGAAGAGTGGTGTCACTTTGCCCTACTAGTATGCTGATGAGACACCACCCAAACGCCCTGCAGTGGGGGCTCTACATCCGGATACATGTGTGTGTTGTTCGCTGTACTACCCGCTTCCGAAACAGTATCTACCAGATTCTCTTTCTCAATGACCTCCACTAGCGTTCAGATGCATGTCTCTAGCTCATTAAACTTCTCTGTCAGTCTGACTAATTCCTTACATTTATCACATGTGAATCCCTCAATGCTGATGGAAGAAGCTATAGTAAACATGTGGCATGCAATGCAGGAAGAAATTACATGAGCGGATGCCATGACTTACCGCAATTTTTTGTTGTTGCTGTTATGGTTATTCTTGAGCGGCGAGGGTTTGAGATCGATGTGGTTCGATGTGGTTCCTGATCAGTAGATGTTTGCGATTGATGCAATAATCCATGTAACAGGTTAATGAGTTTTAAATCAACTAAACCTATCTCCATATCCTTTAAATGAGCTTAATTGTCATTTGAATGTAACTGAATAATTGAAAGTAATGTATAAATGCAAAAAAAAAAAAAAAAAGTCGTAGAAAATATGTTTATTATTTTAATAATAATATAATGTATTAATATAATTTTGATAGTGTGTATTATATGATATTACCATATATTTTTTTTACTTTGGATTTTGGGGAGAAATATTACCTGGACATATCTTAACAGTTTTCGCTAGATTCACTCAAATGGAAAATTGGTCTTGTTTGTTTGGTCATTTTTCGCACCAGTTTAACAGTCTGCTGCTTATAACTGCTAATGGCTGCAGGTCTTGCTCTCTCTCTTTGTCTCTGTGTCTGCTTGTCTCTCTAATTGTTTGACTCGAGTAATATGACTCTGGCCTTCCTGATCACTTATTTGCATGCATAGCTCTCTCTTTTATGGAGGGAGACAAATCACAGCTTTATCAAACACTGTGTTCAGGGAAACATAGTGCAAGAGGTTCCTGGTGGCTTGACTGCAAACGTCCATGGCTTTTTAGACCACCCACACAAATCCTAACATTTCTCTTTTGGGCAGTAAATTGTTTTCATTTATTTAGAAACAGTTGCCAGTCAGCTATACAATACAGATTCCTTCATGCCAAAGTTTTTTCATTTCTGTAGAAGGACTGGAAAGGGATTTAATCTCATATCATTATGCATATTATGCATCTATGAACTGGTTTTGCAATTTTTCTTCGGTTCTGGCAGAAATTATAAAATGAAACTTAGCAACCCCCACAAGTGCATGTGAGTCATGTGTTTCTTTGTGCCTCCCAAACCAAGCAGGTAAAAATGTCAGTAGAATTACAGAAATGTCAGTAGCATTAAGGAAGTAGTGCGTGACTACAGTAGTTGTTAGTTTCAACTTGCTAGTGAGTTTGAGATTCCTCTGTATTTTGGGCATGGCACTTCCTGTATTTGTAAATGAGATGTGGACATGATTTTTTCTTCTTCTTCTTCTTTTAATTCTTCTCCTTATAATCATTTACTTAAGGGAATATTCTGGTTTCAAGTCAAGCTCAATCGACGGCATTTGTGGCATAATGTTGATTCCCACAAAAATTTATTTAGATTTGTCTCTCCTTTTCTTTAAAAGAAGAAAAATCGAGGTTACAGTGAGGCACTTACAATTTTTGGAGGGTTTAAAGGCAGAAATGTGAAGCTTATAATTTTATAAAAGCGCTTGCATTAATTCTTCTGTTAAAACTGGTGTATTTATTGAGCTATAAAGTTGTTTAAATTGAAATTGTAGGGTTTGTTGACATTACATCGTCATGGCAACAAAGTTGTAAAATCAGCTATAACTTTACACAGAAATGGTTAAGTGATTTTATCACACTAAAATCATGTTTACATGCATATTGTTTATGTTTTGTGGCTAACATTCAAAAATTGGCCCTCATTTACTTCCACTGTACGTGCCTCACTGGAACCAAGATTTTAGCTTTTTTTAAAGAAAGGGAAGGGCAAGTTAAAAATTATTTTTATGGTAATCAGTATTATGCCACAAATGCTGTCATTTGAGCTTGACTTGTATCGAACAAAGAATATTCCTTTAACATCAAGATTTTAGGTTGATATTAAATGCACTGCATAATTCTGACATCATTTACAAACCCTCATGTTGTTCTGAACAGGGTTGGGAAGTAACATGTAACGGGATTATGTATTTAAAATACAAAATATAAGTAACTGTATTCCACTACATTTACAATTTAAATCATTGGTAATTAGAATACAGTTACATTCAAAAAGTATTTTGATTACTGAAGAGATTACTTTGCATTTTATTGTCATTTGTTTCATTTAATATTTAGTCCTTTCAGATGGAAAACATTTATACATATAAATGATGTGATCCAAAGTGCATTTGAACAGCGGTGAAACACTTTCTTATGATGTGTTACATTCATATGAGCAGACAGAGAAGTAAGTTTTAAGTAAGTTTGGAGCAGAAGAAATAGAAATAACCCTTGTGTAAATTGTCAGCTTTACGCTAAGCTAAAATGCTATTTCTAGCCGTTTTACATGCACATGTTACCAGGCACGATCATATTTTTTTATCAAGAAAATTCACGTTGGATCATAATTTCTTTTTTTCTAGTAAGACCTTTGATATTTAGGCAAAAATCGTATTCTTGATAATAATTTTTTTAATGTTTTCCTGTAAACATATCTAAAAATCCTTAAAACAAGATTAATTTGATTTATCTTGTTTTAGAAACAACACTGCATAAGATATTTAGGTTTTTCAGCTAATGTATTTTTAACATGTGTATTTTGTCTTACTGTACTGGCAGAGTTTTTATAGTCAAAACAAGTGAAAAAATCTACCAGTGCTGAAGATGTAATACGCAGTATTTAGAATACATTACTGACCTTGAGTAATCTAACAGAATACTTGAACCCTCCCAACCCGGGTTCCGAAGCAATATTACACTCTTTCTTCTATGGAACACAAAAGCATATTAGATCGAATGTGATAGTCTCATTCACCATTCGCTTTCACTGCATCTTTTGTCCTTACAATGAAAGTGAATGGTGACTGAAGCTGTCAGGCTATCAGTCCCTAACATTCTGCCTAGCATCATCTTTTGTGTTCCACGGCAGAAAGAAAGTCACATGCGTTTGGAACAGCATTAGGGTGAGTGAATGATGACAGACTTTTCATTATTAGGTGAACTAACTTTTTAAATTATTCTGCAAAGTATGAAACGTATAAATATCCCATGTAGTCTCTCAATTAAAACTATATAATACTGCATGTATAATAATTATGCAAATATTTATTAAACTGCACACACTGAAGTGCACTGCTGTCACTGCTTGAAGTGTCATGTAAAATATGCAAGTAAATTGTGAAAGAGAAAACAAATCATTTAAATGAACCCTGTTGCATAAGGCTTAAAAGTTAAAGTTCACTGGTGCCTAAAAGGAGTAAATTTCTCTATCTCGCCCATTAAATTACATTCCCAACCCACTTTACCAGAAAAGCTGGACTTGTAACGCAATTTAGAGCACACAGAGGGTAGGGTGTGTGGTTCTCACGCGAGATAAAAATAGTGAGATTACAATACTGTTCTAGTCTGATGTTAGCTGTACACTTATTAGTTGACAATGCCTTTTAAATCTATATTTAGAGCCAATATAAAGCTAAGTGGTGTTTGTACAAGCTGTGTCCTGGAAACCTTCTGTTTTGTATCAGCAATAGTTCATACAGTATACTCAAATGTTAGTTCATTCCTAATCTAGAGGAAAATGTTATTACTAAGAGGTTGCTCTTTAAAAGCTCAGAGCACTTAATGGAGATCTGTTATGTTTTGTTGATATATCAACTTTGTCTTAGATGTTTCTCTTTATATTTCTTAGGAGGAATAAAAATAGACACAAATGAGATAACTGTTGGCATACCAACCAGATGTCATAGAATCACGCTGCTATACCTTAATTTTTGCAAAAGGATATTTACATAGCTTGTTGATGTATCGCAGCAGTTTCCTGGTGAAATAAACACTAGAGGTGCTACAACGACAACTTTTTTTCCCTTACACACAAATCACGAGTAAAATGGCAGACTATCAGTTCATAAACACTTACTTTTCACCCTGTTCTTCACACAATGCTATTGTATGACATCTAAAAAATTGTACTATAGCGTATGACTTGTAAGGCGATACATTTTAACATTTGCGTTACATAACCAACTACAGTACATTGACAAACTTGTTTAAGCACAATTAAATTGCACGGTGGGTCAGCTGATAGAGCATTGCACTTATGATGCAAAGGACTGGAGTTCAAATCCTAAAAACACACAAGTCGACATGTGAGCTGAAAGTGTCATTGAAGCACCACAAAATGACATGGTTTCTTCAGCAATTGTGCTTTTCATCTCACATTTGCTTGTTATGACACTATCGGTTAGGTTTAGGTTGAAGGTTCAGGGTAGGGTTTGTTGATTTAATACTTGATGGCGCATTCATCTTAAAAACCTCATCTGTTTGGGAAAAAATGTAACTCACTTTTAGCGCCACACAGCGCAAATTACACCTCGGAACTTCGACAATGGAACAGAGACATTGTTTAGACCTCCTCAGAGACTCAAAGTAGACATATGCAAGACTTCTAGGGTCTTTTCACAGAAGAGAAATCTGAGAAGTGGGAGACTCAAGCACAATTTTCCATTTAATTTAATTGTATTCCTGGAGAATCAAGAAGATCTCAATTATATATATATTTTTCTATGGGTTCTGATGAAAAATTGTTTTATGTCTTCTTTATCCAATTAAGCCAAACCAAATCAAATCATTTCCCCTTTTGCAAGAAAACAGTGATTGCATCTGGTCATTAGGAAGGAAGGACAATCCTGGTCTCAACAGAAAGAGTTCCCCAATCAGCTGTGCTGTGTCAAAGCGTTGCTAAGGGTGACTGACAGGACCGGAATGAAACAGGGAGGGGGGAAGGGAGGGATGAGGGGGAGGAAAGCCCGGTCAGCAGTCACGGGTCTTCCCCTGCCCTCCTCTGCTCCACCTACACAAACACGGTTCAAACACACACCTCAGACTGCTTTGCATTCCACCTGATGATGTAAGTGAATCACTCATCTCAACAGATGCAGATGATTTTTGTCTATATATGTGCACCCTCTGTGGCTGTGAAACTTGTTTGCACAAAGATCATGAAGTTTATTCAGCTCCTACAAATGTACTATGAACAAATGTGGGCATACAAGGCAAAACGCTGTAGCTACACTGAACTGTATTAGGATAGGATTTGATATTTCGTAATATTCAATTCTAGTTTTGGATTTAGTGCCTCTGCAGACAGTGGAGTGACCTATATTGTTGTGCAAAGGCAAAATGCAGTGACACATTTGGTCAAAACTGAGCTATGATCGAAATCAGGTATCTTAGACAATGATGTGTCCTGTGACAGATGGGTTTGGCTGAACTATGCTCTAATTCCGAGTAAATGGAATGTGAAAATTGCAGTAACAACAATAAACAAAATCCACATTAAAACCTTGCAGGTGCAACGCTCTATCAGCCGAGCTACCACGCAATTTGATCACATTTTGAACAAGCTTGTAAATGTAGTTGGTTATGTACTGCAAATGTTAACATGTATCACCCTACAAAAATGTGTTTTGATGTCATAAGTTCATAGCAAGAGTGAAAAGCATGCGTTTATGACTGATAATCTGCCATTTTACTTGCTATTTGTGTGAAAGGGAATAAAAGTCTTTGTTGTTGTAGTGCCTCTAGTGTTCATTTCACAGGAAACTGCAGCAATATGTGCAATGATTTTGGTTCGCTTGTTTGTTTGTTTGTTTTTTGCATTGAACACTCTTGAAGCTAACGTGTTAAAATAGCAGGCAAAACAGAAGTCAGGCAAAGCTCAAGCCGTGCCATAAAATAGAGGCCACTAACTGTGAAGCAGCAATCTATGGGTAGCTGACACACATAACATGTTCATGAGTTACTTTTTATTAACATCTAGACTTTAGGTTAAAATTTATAATTAATAGTTAAAACAAAATAGGAAAAGCATACATTTTAGGCATTGCAACTGGCCACCATTTCTTTTCACCAAGGGGCCATTTACACGACAACATTTTCAACTGAAAACTGAAAACTTTTTATGCGTTTTGGCTGTTCGTTTACACGACAATGGCGTTTTGGGGCCTGAAAACGCAAACTTTTGAAAATGGGTTTCAAAGTGCAAGTTTTGAAAACGATGCCGTTATCGTCTCCATGTAAACATACAAAAACACGAATTTGTGAAAACGATGACGTCATGCGCAGGCGTATTACGTGTTCAGCCTATAGGCATGCACATGAGTACTTCAAAACAACGCGCGAGACATTCAAAACTACAGTGGCGGACTACAGGACTGTGTTTGTGCTGCTCAAGACTTGTAGTAATAAAGCAGCATCATCGTCCGTCCAGACAAAATTGCTCGATGCTTTCGCCATCTTCATTGTTTGTATTCACCGCTCTGTGGAAGAATGCTTATGTGCGCAGTCGCGTAGTGTTTCTTTACAAAGTGACATCGCCAACTACTGGCCTGGCATGCATAATACAGCGTTTTTAGTCGTTTTCGCGGATCCGTGTGAACATGGATCGTTTTGACAACGTTGTCGTCTGTACGCAAAACTTTTCAAAAACGCAAAGGAAAAACTTTTCCATTTTTAGTACATCGTTATTGTGTAAACGTACCCCAAGTCTTTTATAATTGTTTAATCACCTTTATATTACTTTAAAAAACAATTTATATAAAGGGATTTTTGCCTAAACTAGTTATTTTATTGATTTATTGATTTATTTTTTGTTTTTGTTGATTTTCTCCTGTTTTTCTTCCCAATTTGTAATGCCCAATTCCCAATGCGCTCTAAGTCTTTGTGGTGGTGGTGTAGTGACTAGCCTCAATCCGGGTGGCGGAGGATGAATCTCAGTTGCCTCTGCATCAGAGGCCATCAATCCACGCATCTTATCACGTGGCTTGTTGAGAGTGTTACCGCGGAGACATAGCGCATGTGGAGGCATCCACACACAACTCACCACACGCCCCACCGAGAGCGAACCACATTATAGTGACCACGAGGAGGTTACCCCATGTGACTCTACTCTCCCTAGCAACCGTATATATAGATATATATATATATATATATATATATATATATATATATATATATATATATATATAGTACAAATATTCTAGGAAGTCTCTCATGAGGTCACTGAAATTGCATGCTTAATAATTATAAAAGAATTGGCAAAATACTGTTTAAAATTGTATGAGATGGAGTATAGCATGTCACACTGCAGGAAATCAGGTCAACTACCCCTATACGAGTCACACCTTGACTGAGAAAAGCAGCTGTGTTTGTCTCCCTTTGCTCCTTGCTTGTGTACTACAAGTTGCGTTTCAATGGAAAAAGCATCACTGACTATGTAAGCTGCAGCAGGGCGAGTTTTTCGTAAAAGCAGAGAGGCCTCAGCGATGTGCAGGAAACCCTTTCAAAGTCACAGACTACCCACAGACACATCTGAGCTTGCAAAGCACCCTGCAAAACGTCCTCCTGTTGCGCGGTCTGTGCAAAGGCGCACGCTTGAGGAGACACATGCTAGAAGCGTACTTACACCCACACAGAGAGAGCACTACAGAGAGCAGACGTGCAGCAACTGTTGCGCTAGACTCCTTCCTACACAGAGCAATTCAAGGGGCATTGGCAAAGTGGTTCAATTTTCATTATTAATTTGTGCATAGAGAGGGCATAAGAAATCATAGACTGATGATAGTTGAATTGACTCAGATGTCTGAGTAATTAAAGGACAAGATAAATAATAATATCAATTATGTTAATTTTTTTATTTATGTACTACCAGTCAAAGGTTTGGACACACCTGACTGAAATTACATTTCTTATGACACCTTTCCTCAAAAACCTTTTAATATAAAGGTGTAAACTTAATTGCTTGAAATTAGTAGAACTTAAACTGTTTTAGATAAACTTACATTTTGGTAATATTGTCAGCTCCTGTATGATAAATTACTTGTGATTTCCCCCATTTGCAGTGTTGTGTGTAATCCAATTAAAAAGTAATTTGTTGCATAATTAGATACTGTAATCTAATTACATTTAAGTAAAAAAATGTGTGTGGGGGGGGGGGGGCTTTCACACTGGCAGTTTATTTCGAAACAGAGCACGGTTCGCATGTGAAAGCTGTTTTGCGGACCGGGGAGCAGACCATGGTACCGAACCCGAGACTACCTGTAGTAGGTGGTCTGAGTTCAGTTGCAATGGAACTGTGGTGTGGTTCACATGAGTGAGAAAGCAACCTGTACCCGGGTCCGCAATTGTTCAAAAAGTAAAATGACTTGCACATGAGTTTTTGGCAATTTTAAGCATGATGACATCATCAGTTGCACAAAAACAAACACACATGTGAATCATGAGTGTCAGAGAAACATTGTGGAACACAGAAGAGGTGATGTGCCTTTTATATATGTGCCTGAGTGAGCATGCAAAAAAACACTGGGGTTCCAGAGAATCATGAGTAGTCTGAAACCAGACCAATGCTGCGGAGGGCGCCGGGAACAATCATGCTCAGATTTGGACCACAGCAAATGTGCCCAGTGTGAAAACCACCTCAGTGTGGGCAACTGGTTGTCCCTTCATCTGGGGGTGTAGGGTTTAATCATTTCACTGTTGGACCAGTAGGTGTGGTTGGGTGTCAGACATTTCTGGGAGGACACAAATTTATGGGGGGGTAATGACTGGTAAATAGACACCCTCTCTTTGGAAATAAATTAAATGTTGTTTTGGTCATATTGGAAGAACAAGAATGACAGACCTTGTAAGCAATCTTGCTACAATTTTTGCTAGCACTTTCGCATGTACTGTTGATTTGTCATGATTCACTGATGCTTTACTGCTTGTTCAAACTAAACCTGGAAAAAAAATGACAAAGTGCTTCTAGTCTGTGATAAATAGGATGCATTTCTTACAGTAAGATTGGAAATATTTTTGATGGTGATGAAATGAGATAAATTTAATAGTGACTTAATTGGTCCACAGTTACTGGAAACCTTTAAATACAAGAAGGCTCAAAAGAGGAAAATGTTACATTTGTATTATTCTGGTAGCGAACAATGCAACATTGTAGATATTCATCAGCCAAGTGGAGAGATAACAGTTAAATACACAATGCATGGAAAAAAATCCAGATAATGCAACAGTAATTTAACAGTTTATATACACCGATCAGCCAAAACATTAAAACCACCTGCCTATGGGCTTCATAACATTTATCTGTGACTGGGAAGGTTAATGTTATTAAAATGAATTGTATTCCAAAATTCAACTACCTGCTACAATCTCTCCCTGTAGATGTCCCCCTCTCTTATTTCAAGCAATTTGATAGCATAGCGAAGTCCTTCATTTGGAATGGTATGCATCCCAGATTACATTTCAGTAAGTTACATAGGCCGACTGACAAAGGTGGGCTAGGCCTACCCAAGATTTTGTTTTATTATTATGATTCGGTCTCAGACATTTGGCTCATTGGTAGCTCCACATTGAGAGAGCCCCTCCCTGGTTTTGTACTGAACAGTTGTTGCCTCTATTTCGCTATTACAAAGCCTTTCTATCAAACTAACTGGAGAAGATAAGTTACTCCCCGTTATCTCGCAATTGCTCTCGGTATGGAAAAAAGTGTCCAGAGTGTTTAATTCAGACATTTATTTAAATGTTGCCTCGAGCATATGTCTGAACCCAAAATTATGTATTAATAAGTCTCCTTTCTGCTGGTCAGACTGGATGGTGAGGAGGGTTACTACACTCAGTGACCTATATGAGAGTGGAGTGTTGAGATCCTTTGAAAATATGGTTCAACATTTTGGGATTCCCAGATCTCAGTTCTTTAGGTATTTACAGCTGCACCACCTGATCTGTTCTATTTTTGGGAGTAGCATACACCCCCCTAAAGCGGCAGATACTCTGGGAGAGGTGATTACTGCTTTTGGAAAAGGTCATGAGGCATCAGTCTATTACTCCCTAATAATTCAGAGTCTCGGGGATGGAGCTTCGGCTTCTCTCAAGAGATTGGAATGTTCGAGGGGAAGGTTTAATTTTATATAATTTGATTCCGCATTTTCTGGTATGTTTATTTAATTTGTTGAATGGAATCAATAAAAAATGTTAATAACAAAATAAAACAAAATCTACCTGCCTAATGTCCTATATGTAGGTCCTCCTCGTGCCACCAAAACAGCACCAACCCGCATCTCAGTATAGCATTCTGAGATTATATTCTTCTCACCACAATTGTACAGAGGAGTTACTGTAGACTTTGTTAGTTCGAACCAGCCTGGCTATTCTCCGTTGACCTCTCTCATCAACAAGGCGTTTCCATCTGCAGAACTGCCACTCACTGGATGTTTTTGTTTTTGGCACCACTCTGAGTAAATTCTAGAGACTGTTGTGTGTGAAAATCCAGGAGATCAGCAGTTACAGAAATACTCAAACCAGCCCATCTGGCACCAACCCTAACCCTACCCAATTCTCATTAACACAATGGGAAAAAAAAACGATTTTTTTTTTATTTTTATTTAAATTGTGAAGTATTTATACATCAAAGTAGTCCTCTCTTGATAGTGCTACATGGTCGTTAAAAATCATTGTACACCAGCATATTTTGTACAATAATAAATACAATAATACAAAATAAAAAACCCTGTTGCGCTATACGCGTTACGTTACGCGTTAATAATAATTGGGAGGTAAAATAAAATGTGCTGCATTGTCCTGAAAATAATGTCACATTGCCAAACATCTGAGTAATCCTAAATATAGCCTTCATTTTCTTTGTGCAAAATATAATTTCATATTCCATGTATTGATTTGGGGTTAAATATGATTAGGACATTTTCGTGACAGGTTTCGTGAGAATCACCCTTCAGATATTAGCTGTGTTCTAACGTTTGTATCAATGCTCACAATGTTGTCTAGACAGACAGCACACAAAGTTTTGAGACCCAACCTGCTGTGCGATTCTTAGTAGACGTTCACTGCCTGTGATTACGAGTCTGTTTTTAATTGCAGCCGTAAACTGCATTAATGGTTTTTTTTTCCTCTTGGAAACAGGTTGTTCTGACAGGCACTTGATTCATTGTTATGCTATTCTTTAATTTTCTTTCATTATACTTTTTGCATAGACTAGACACAGTGAGTCATACTTTTTTGTTAAGTGCGTGGAAACTTAAAATGCACATCAGAAGATCTTTCTGAAGTGTTAGGTAAGGTGCTCGTGGGAAGTATTTTAACTATTTGAAAATGCAAAAATAGAGAAATAAACAGAAATCCGCCATCCCATCCTAAAGTGCTGTTTTTGTTATCATGGTACAGTGATGGTATCTGATGGTTTTACCATGGTACTTTCACATATACTATGTTACCGAATGATTATCACATGTACCACCTTATTTTCATGGAATAAGGTACTTTAAAGAATGTTAAAGTACTAATATGTCCAAAAATATGGTATTGCCATGATACTTTTATGTTTGTGCAACTTTTGTATCAACAAGTTATTTGACACATTTACACCTATCAACCACAACATTAAAACCAGCTGCCTAATATTGTGTAGGTCCCCTTCGTGCTGCAAAAACAGTGCCAACCCGCATCTCAGAATAATATTCTCGGATGTTATTCTTCTCACCACAATAGGGTTAGCGGTCAAATTTGCATAACTCCCATGTCAATAATATAACAATGTTATTAAAAAAAAAAAAAGGCTTAATGGTCCTAAAAAGAGGCTTAATTTTCTATATGTCAAAATATAATTTCCTCTTTGTTTCTTTTAATTTCAGAGCAAAATAAGACCAGGACATTTTCTTGACAGGTTTCGTGGGAATCACCCCAAAAGTGCTGTCTAGCTGTCAGCTCACTAACACCCCTATAGTCTCTTCTACCTAAAGAAATCAGATTAGTAAACTACATGCACAACCATATACAATCACTGCTACTGTTTTAGTCTTGTTCTCTCTCTAAAGCACACTGAACTCCGCAAAAGCAATGAATAAGCACGAGTGTTACCTGTCTGGACAACTGCAGTCCCCGATAAGTGATTCTGTCTTGTCCTTAAAACAGATGCCAAGAGCAAAACCAAGGCGTCCAAATAATTGAATAAAACTGCTTCAGTGCCGAAAAATGAACAAAGGAGCCAAAATAAGCTTCGTCTGTGAGAAAGCGTTTAGCTGTGTTTGTTCGCGAGAGAGAACTGACAGTGAACACGCCTAACTGTGAGTGACACTCCCATAGAGTCATCTAGAGCACCGCCCACACTCGTGTTCGAGCTGAGCGCTGCACTTTGAACAGCCTATCTGTGTGTGTTCTCCACCAGATATCTCAGACTGGTCCAATTAGAGCCATGGTAGAGAATCCAAACAAAACTTTCCAGGATGCATCTCTCTCTCTCTAGATGGATTGATTGATGGATGCATATATGAATGGCTAGATGGATAGACAGACAGGATGGATGAATGGATGGATCAAGGGCGTAGCAGCCAGTTAAAAAAAAAGGTGATTCGGTCCCCCACACTTTCCCAAGCTAAACCCATACCGAGTCCAAATGGTGGATTTGTATACAGTATTCTTTGCGTTTTGTTACTTTGGGCTGATTGAGCGACCATCCAACCAATCACTGGTGAGTTCCATGTGCCAAAACAACCCTTATGTAATAGGCCATCAGTCAGACAGTCTAATCAACGCGGCTCCGTTCATTTCTACAAAGTTGCTTTCAACAATACTCATTTATCCGTGTTTTTTATCCGCATTGATGTTGAGCTAAATGAATAATGTAGAGATGAGAAACACACAAATGAGAGCTATTTATTGGCACATCGTTCTTGAATGGCAGCATTACGTGAAATGCACTGCAGAAAGAAAGAAAAACAAGGGACAAACCTTCTTTTAAGCACACATTGTAAGTGGGGTTTATATCAGTGCCTGAGTCTTCATTAAGTTATGCTTTTTACATTATGTATGTGAGGTAATAGTTTGATCGGTTCTTTTTGCCAATTTAAGCAGATTAGATCTGTGTTAAATATGTTAAACTATTTTTAATATCAGCTCTAAAAAAGATAGATCTGCTGTGTTCTTAGAATACATGCATTTTACTGAAGTCAATAGATATGTAGACATGCATTTTTATATAGGAAAACATACGGACGTTATTGAAACTCATAATAATATAAAACTATTATTGTTGTCTTTTGATAAAAGTCATGCTCAGCAGCTCACAAACGGTAGGTAAATGATAGATTTTCTTTGTTTTTATAATGCATAAAACCTCTACTAAAGTCTCTTTGTAGGTCTGTAGACATACACATTTTAAAGGATTAAATTTTTATTTTGATCGTTGATTCAGTGACTAACTCATTTCACACAAGACATCACCAGGTGGAATCACCAGAAATGGTCACTGAACGAATCATTAAATGGATCTGAACTAATTTTGGTGAACGTAGTCAAAACACTCAAGCCACTTGGATAAATTTAAATCCTACAATGCACAAGATAGGTCTTATAAATATCATATGTAGCAAACCACACATTTATGGTTACATATTCACAACCGACAGGGTGGAGCGACATTTAAACAATTAATGGTGTCATCATCAAATGTTATCATTTGCTGTGTGAGGCTGATGTTGAACTTAAGTAATATGAGTGATTGTTTTAATATTTGCACTTTTAGATTGTGCGATAGCTTTAACAGTTGTCAAAAAATTAAGCTGCAATTTATTTGATTGCCGAATACTTGATTAACTGATGCAGGAATTTACGGTACCAGCTCCAGTCAAATCCTTGTTTTGTTTTTTTTTACTGGGGATTAAGGACCATTTCCTTTATTAGGTAGACATGAAACAAAATTGTTTGACAGGTCAGGCTTTTATGAGTGTTCTGGACATTTCCATCAAAATCTGAATCACAATGTTGTAAAGATGCTCTCGGTCCATTACTGAGTAGAATATCATTTCTGGGAGAGAACAGTAAATGTGGTTTCTGGTTAGAGCTGAGCAGTAATGAGAGCTGTTAGGAATACAATGTGACATTCCATTCCTCACTGGTACAGTAATGGGCTGGATTAAAATGACCTGCTGCATTAGTGGCTATGGGCTGGTCAAAGAAAATACCAACAACAGGAGGATTACTCTCATCTGTGTGTGTGTGTGTGTGTGTGTGTGTGTGCGTACACTGTTTATGTTCAACAGAGAACTACAGCATTGAAAGTGACTACTAACAAAAAGTACCATGGAATACACTTTCTTTTTTTCTTTTCTTTTTTTTTCTTTACATGTACCATTGTAATACCATGGTATTCTTTGATGTATTTTGGAGTAATATGTAAATGATCCTTTTGTGTTCCAACTATCCCTTTAAAATAGTTCCATTTGTTAAATTGCACATCAGTGACATTGTGTGGTAAAAAGGGGTAAAAACAGGACACATCTCAAAACTGGCTAACCCCTACATTTATCGCACACTACAGGGTATTGCATCAGTCATTTTCAAAACAGAACAAACCAAAAGCTGACATCAACAACACAACCAACAAGAATTTCCTGCTACCAGGCAAACAATAATGACACTGAGACACGGGTGTCATATTGTAAAATCAATAATGATATTTATTCATATTCTGTCAGTAACCCACAGCAAAATAGCAAGGATAAAGACAAAAAAAAAAAAAAAAACAGAAGAATGCCACATCCATGGACAATGCCGCAGTGGGAAACATGAGCTCTTTGAACGTTTCGTCCCTGACATCAGATGATAAAATCCTGAGCGTCTAGAGAGAGGTCTTGCGTCCAATAAGAGACGATGTTTCAGCCTCATTCAACTGAACGCAAATAGTAGTGAACCTTCATTTCATGAATAGCGAGTAGCTTTGAATTCAGTTAATATTAGTGAAGAATTTCCCCTTCTTTTCACCACAAGCTGAAGTTTATATGTAAAAGGTGAGCAGACTGATGTTAAGTTATCAAAGCAGAAATAGAGTGAATTCTACATTGGATCATATGTTATTGCGTCAATTTGAGGGTGTAATTGTAAAATGATTAGCAGAGGTGCCTTGTGAGATTATAAAGCAATCAGGCAGTGAAATGTCAAATGAAGTGTGATAAGGCAAAGTTCACAGACATTTCTCCCCTTAATTCACATAGGCCTGGTTGTATATTGCAGAATACAAACATTCTGGGTCTTTAGTGTCTGCTTATATTTAACAACATTTGCAAAAAGCTACTGTAAACAATGCACTGAGCATTCAGGTCTATGTAACACTGAAGCAGATGACATACAATTGCTCGAATAATACATTTCAGAATCGCTGAACTTACATTTTCGGTATGTTCGTGCAGCAAAAAAAAACAAAAAAACAAACAAGAACGATAGCATAATGTGCATACAACACAACAAAACACTTTGGTTGCAGAGACAACTGTCATACAACACCAATTAAACTGACCCTACTCTTTAATCAACTATGTACAACAAAGGTACTCACAACACAAACATAAAAATATGCTAAATTAATTCTCAAACCACTTCTCCAGTCCATTGCACAATATAAACAAAATACAACCATCCGTGGTGGCAAATTGATGGATAAGATAACCGTTCAGATGTGAACCACAGTAAACAGATCCAGATTAAGTTGAGTCTGAGATAATACGTTTGCAGGAGATCAAGCTATAGACAACAAATGTTTTTTACATTATCTGTAAGTTGGTCTTTGGAAATTGTCATAAACATTTCCATGCTTCGTAATCTATTAATAAACTTTCCATCCATTTATGGTTTGGAAGAGACCATTTGACAGTCAACTCAAAAACATAATTCTTGTTCTAACCTGTTTTATACAAGCTGAGCATGAGACATACCCAGTAATCCCAGTAAAATTTTTAATTTTTATGATCTGCTTAAAAAACAAAGCACCAGAGTAGATGGAAAGGCGGTGCCTGATTTGCACACACAAATTTAGTATTTAAGCAATTCTGGTGAAAAATAAAATAAATCACAATCAAGAGGTTCTCATTGCACAAAGAACAGTGGGTGAAAGTTATTAAATCGCCCACCATGTGCGCCTTCTACTTTTTGTCTTGCCTCTGAAGAAGGACAAACCTCTTCACAAAACTAGATTCAGGCCAACAGCTTGTTTTCCCAGTTGCCACACAGTGCAGACACAGAGCAGAGAGATCTTTATCTAGCATACTTTAATCATAGCTCTTAAAAAAAGAAAAGACATTGAGATCCATGGTAGCTTAAACACACTACTCTAAATATCAAACTGAGATGAAGACAGCAAAAATGTCCACTATATTATAACATGAACAGATAGTATATCTTTGTCTATATTTCTTTATCATCTGTATTTACAAGACATTGCTGAGTGCTATAAGGGACATGTATTTACTCTCAATTTACTGACAGAGGGAAATTAATGTTAAAGGGGAAATTAGATAACACAACACTTCAAATCCTTCTGTCTATCTTAATGCTAAAACATATGTGTACCATCATCCCTGATAATGTTTCAAGTTGGGTTTTTTCTGTTAGGGTCCACTTATTGAAAATGTCCTTTTAAGGCAAAGAGAATGGGAATGCTGGAGGTACTCTTCGTCAGATCGTTCAAAAGAGCAGAGACTTCATAGAGGTCATCTCTCTGCCTGTGTCCATCCTTAAAATTTGAGGTAAAGACTGCCATAGAAGTCTTGATATTGAATTTCAGTGGGATGAATTTTGAATTTTTTATATGGGAAAATCAATTCAGTCTCTAATCCCCTTTGATTATTGGCACCCTATTACCCTTCTAAATGCACACTATAAGATTTCCTCAACGCCATGAGCAAAGATCATAACCAAGCCTGGCTCCAGAATCATATCTTCCCCCATGTGTTGGTTCTCGCAGGCCATGACAACCACCGCCTGCTTTCCCGGAATGCGTTTGGCCACATAGTTTTCATAATATCGCCGGTTCATCTGCCGTGTCTCCAGTGTGGCCAAGCCTTGGGGCCAGTTGCGCTCGTGGGCATTTTCAATGAGGTCATTAACAATTGACAACGGACATCCACTGTCTATTAGTGAGCGTTTGATGACGGCCTGGAGGACAGCATCAGGTGTGGAGATCATTCCTCCCCAACGGGTCACGCGAGCAGGTTGGAGAGAGTTCACCCACCTGTTGGTAGCCAAACCAGTGCAGTTAGTTTGATAGTCATCTGATTATAAATTACGGTAAGTAATTATGACTGATTCAGAATTTGTGGCCAAACCAGTGCAGTTAGCTTGATAGTCATCTGATTATCAATTATGGAAAGTAATTATGACTGATTCTGAATTTGCAACCTATTATACTTCCATAATCTGATGCATTTTAGAGTGAAACAGAAAATTCAACAGGACAAAAAAATAAATAAAAATAAAATAAATAATAAAAAAAAGTATCCATCAAGAAGTGACTGGTGTTTCATACCAGAGTGGAGCCAGATTTGAATGCAGTCAATGATAGAGAGGATGAAAAGCTTGTCATAAGATTCAGGCATTTTTATTTGAGCCTTAACTTGCTGGAAACTCAGACTTAAAGGATTAGTTCACCCACAATACAGCGCTGGGCAGAAGCAAAAATTTAAAGTTAAAAACGTTTTAATTATTGATTTGTTTTTTACACCAACCTATCGGTTTCCTTCAGAAGACTTTAATTGATTGACTGGAGTTGTATGGATTACTTTTAAGCTGCCTAAATATGCCTTTTGGACCATCAAACAGCCAGGAGACTGATGTCACCAATTTACATGCACTGAATGGACAAACAGAGTTGAAATCTGCTTATAAAAATCTTCACTTCAGTTGTGCTGAAGAAGGAAAGTGATACACATCAGGGATGGCTTAAAGGTAAGTTAATCAAGAGAGAATTTTAATTTTTGGGTGAACTAACCCTTTAAGATCAACCTCAAGAGCATTTCAACGTCTCCCAATGGTAACGCTTTTTATTCAAATCAATTGCGTAACCTTTATTTCATTAACTGGCATTAAATTACTGTCTTGACTATTGGCATAATTTTAGAGAGGCTGCACTACCTACAGCCTACTAACCCTAACCTGTGTCTAAACAGGTCCATTTTGATTATATGCAGACTTAAAAGACAAGAGATAAGAGACCACTCACTCCAGGATTTCATTGTACTCGATGCTCTCCTCCAGGTTTTGTAGGTTAGGGTTAGCACTGCGAATTGCTCGCATGTAAGCTTTCAGGAGCTGGATATCACGTTTCTGTAATGAGAAATCATACACATGTAGATTAAAATTGTTGTGCATGTGTGACAGAACAGAGACTCCAAGTTGCAATAGGAAGTCCTAATGTCATTACAACAAAACATTTCTTTCACATTTAAGCAGTCTCCTAATAAATAAAAAATATACAGGTCTTACCTGCTCTGCAAGTTGGTGCTTGTGCTCAGCTGAAGTCTTCTCCAGATCTGCAATCTTGGTCTGCTGTTGTTGCACTACACTACGTAGGTGCTTGATACAGTTGTGGTTGGGCATCTCATCCTTGGGCATTTCAAGCCTGCAAGAGAAAATAAAGCAGATTTGTCAAGACAAGTTGGTTGGATCTGGGAGGTGATGTTTAATTATATATTCTCCCTCCAAATATTGTTGTGCATTCAATCTTACTGGGAAAAAACTAGAAGGTGAAGAAGGTGGCCTCCAAGTCCTTCAAGTGCATTAATATGTACATCACTCGTCCTCGGTCACTTACCCGCAGCCTTCCTCACAAGTGACAGGTCGTTTGGGGTTGTGCTCGCAGTCCTTTAGGTGCGACTGCAGCTGGTCTAGACGCAGGGTGGCGGTGCAGCCGAAGCCGGCGTTGTCACAGGAGATCTGCAGTTTGGAAAGCATGTTACGCATGATGCGGGGAACGGGTCGAAGGTGGGCAAGAGTCACTACAGTGCGGTCCACTGGGCAGATCTGCTGCTGTGCAAACCACTGTGTGATGCAGGCGTTGCAGAAAGCATGCTCACAGTGAGGGGCCTGAGAGGACAGACAGATTGATTATTATGTAACTGAAACTCACTGCAACTACGCAATGACTTCTTGCTGACTTTCAAGGTAGCACTTATTGATGATTACACTGTATAACAATCTTTTCTTTTTTTTGTTTTGGTAGTAAGTGTTATTCCTAATTGCTTATGCCTCAGAAGTATAGAAAATGGCTATTATTCCCCACAAACTTTGCTTTTGTGACCAGGACAGTGATATTTTGAAATTTACCAATTTCCAAAGAGAAAACAGGAGAATTTGTGTCTTTTCGTTCACATAAAGTCAGAAAAAAACAACATATGAATCAAAATTAACATGTATATATACTAAAGTAATATTCAAAGCCATGCTGTTCCATTATGGTAACAAGTACCCGTCTCTTCCCCTGGCTAAATCGGTGCACCTCAAAGAGGATTACAACAGCATCAAGACATTGCTGGACGCCTTGAAGTACGATGAGTATGGCTGGGAAGTCATAGGAGACTTCAAAATGGTGGCTTTCCTGATGGGTCTCCAAGGCGGTTTTACCAAGTTTCCCTGCTATCTTTGCCTTTGGGACAGCAGGGACACCAAGGTGCACTACCACAGGTGGGACTAGCCACAACGGACCGAGTTCTCTGTGAGGAGGAACAACGTCATGTGGGAGCCACTGGTGGACCCCCAGAAGGTGCTGATGCCACCACTGCACATCAAATTGGGCCTTATGAAACAATTTGTCAGAGCTCTAGATAAGGAGTCGCCAGCCTTCAAGTACCTTCAAGACTTCTTCCCTAAGCTGTCTGAGGCAAAGGTCAAAGCCGGTGTCTTCGTCGGACCACAGATAAAGAAGGATTTTGGATTCATACTTTCTGAACGAAAAGACACAATTTCGCCCGTTTTCTCATTGGAAATAGGTACATTTCAAAATATCACTGTCCTGGTCACAAAAGCAAAGTTTGTGGGGAATAATAGCCATTTTCTATACTTTTGAGGCATAAGCAATTAGGAAATAATACTTACTACCCAGGAACAAAAATTGTGTTACATAGTGTTATGAGGGCTTTCAAATTTTAGTGAGAATTTTTAAATGTTAAAATACTAGTTTGTCTGAAAAATTACATTCTGTTTTAATCACTATTATTTAAAAATAGAAGGCAGTGGGGGTTGCGTGGCACCATGCGAGAGTTGGATGCATGAACGGCGAGCAGTGCGCACTTTGCTAGTTTTTAATTCTTTTTGTGTCATAAACCAGTGAGATTCTATACACTCTTGTTTCATAACTGTTCTATGAAGACAATATGTCAAAGAATTCAAAATTCTCGGGCTCTGGAGACATTAAAAGACAATTACGTCCTCAAGCTGATACCCCTGACAGGGCCGCAGACCAGGGACTCAGTTTGGAAGGTGCGGCGGGAGAAATTCAGCGCCAACTGTCCCGCATGTCGGTGATGCTGACGAAGGTCGTAGCGGACTTGGAGGATACGTTGATCGATTACGGCCATGGAGGTGAAATTCCCTGAGCTGGTTACAAAAACCGGGGACTTCGAGAAACAGACTGATTATCTGGAGTCATCAGAGAGGGAATTAGCTGCTAATCCGCTAGCGACCAAGGCAGATTTGCAGTGCGCAGACCTCAAAACTGATGTGACCAATTTAAATTCTAGTGAGACTTTTCTAGTTTAAAGATTTACAGAGGAAGTCAAGTCGAACCTCTCAAACAGTAGGCAGCCCTGACATGCCAAACAGCACTAAGGAAGAAAAAAGCAACACTGTTCTATGCGCACATTTTTTTTTCATTATACATAATCAACTTATGTAAAATCGTGAAACAATTTTGTAGAGTAAAAGTAACTGTTATACTTTGACAAAATGTTATAGTTTCATATGAAATAATCTAAAGGTAGAATCTATTAGACCTCATTTTATATCAACAGTGGCATTTGTAGTTAAAGTTTCAAGATGTGTTTCAGCTAGTACTTATTTCTTCATAAATAATATAATTTGTTATTATTAATACTATTATTTAAGACTAGCTTCACTGACCTAACCATGGCAGTGAGTAGCCTTTCCTCCTGTGTAATATGTATGTTCTGTTTGAATTATGTTTGAAATTAGGAAACAAACGGGAAAATAATGGGCTCATATAAGTAAATATGCTCTTCGATTTTTAAAAGGGGGGAGAAACCTTCCAGTCACTTTTGTTGTTGACGTCAACAACAAAAATAATGTCACTTGATGCATGTCCTTGTACTTGAAAACCATGAACAAAACTATCTGCTGCACTTACGAAACAGCCAGTTAACTGAACATTCGTTTGACTGCCCGAGGAAACTAAACATTTTTTTAAATGTATTGATTGATTGATTGATTTTTTTTTAAAACATTTTGAGTGTGTGTTGGTTCCGTTAGAGGCTGGAGCTTGTTTTGGGGAGGAACACACCTTCGGGACAGTATGTGGATGAATCTACACGTTCTTTGTGTTTATTCTGCCTATTGGCTGGAGTTTGTTTTATAGATTTTCTTCTGTTATGTAATTCTGTCTCACAAAATTTGTATAGAAGCACCGGACTTGAGCAATCCAATGGCAAAGTTGTCGCGGGGGCTCTCATAGGCGTACATGGACTGTTTGAGTTTAGAGGGATGGACGCCGGTTGGCGCTGTCGTGCGCGGGGTTAATGCGCACATTTATCTTTTTTCTGTTTGTTTTGTTTGGGGGGAAGTTCGGGGTTTTATTGTTTCACTAATGGGGAATGTGGTCTGTATAATTTTGTTTTTGACACACAATTTATTTTTTCTACTATATCAAAATGTCAAATGTTAATATACGTGTACTATCTCTCTCCACATGGAATGTAAATGGGTTGGGGCACCCCATAAAAAGAAGGAAGGTTATTACTTTTCTTAAACTTAAGAAATATGATATAGTGTTTCTTCAAGAAACACATCTCTCCCCGCAGGAAGCTGAAAAAAATTGGAAAGATATGGGGTGGACATGTTTTTTTTTAGTGCTGGCTCAAGTAAGAGCAAGGGAGTCATTATATTGATAAATAAACATCTTTAAATGTCTCAAACAGACTAAAGATAAATTAGGGAGAGTCATTATTGTTTTAGCTGAAATTCAAAGGCAAAGGTTGATTTTGGCTAATATTTACGCACTTAATGTTGATAATCACTGCTTTTTTATAGATCTTGAAGGGATGCTGCAAACCGCTGGCACCCCTCATGATATAATATTGGGAGGAGACTTTAATCTTTTGATGGACTCAGTCCTTGATCACAGTGAAGCAAAAGTGTGTAAACCGGCTAGAGCAACACTGACGCTTCACAGGATGTGTAAAAATCTTGGTCTTACGGATATTTGGAGACTTTTGAACCCATCTGGTAGGGACTATACATTTTTTTCATCAGTCCATAAGATTTATTCTAGAATAGATTTTTTTTTTTTATATCCAAATCCCTTATTTCATCTGTTGTTGATTGCTCAATTGGAAATATCTTAGTCTCAGATCATGCCCTGGTGAGTTTAGAGGTGTTGCCATATACAGAGAAAAAGAAATCATATAGTTGGCACCTTAATGTGTCCCTTTTGCAAAATCCTGATTTCCAACAAATGTTAAAGACTGAAATCAATGTTTATATGGAGACTAACTGGTCATTAGTATCCTCTGTGGGCGTGGCTTGGGAGGCAATTAAGGCGGTTCTTAGGGGTCGGATCATACAGTATGCCTCATTCACCAAAAAAATCCAAAGCACAAGAACTTGTGGAGTTGGAAGGAAATATTAAAAGTGCTGAGGCAGAGCTGAAGCGCCGTATGTCATCTGATGGCCTCAGAGAATTGACCCGATTGAAATATAGATATAATACTATTTTGTCACGGAAAGTGGAGTTTTGATTATTCAGGGCAAGACAGTCATACTTCGGGTGACAAATCAGGGAAGCTTTTGGCTAGATATATAAAGCAGAGAGAGTCTTTTTCTACCATTCCCTCAGTGAAATCTGCTGGTGGTGAAATTTTTACCTCAGCCATTGATATTAATAATGTCTTTAAAGAATTCTATCTTGATCTTTATAGTTCCACGTCTTCATCTACTGATGAAGATATTAGAAACTTTGTGGAACCATTAGATCTTCCTAAACTGACGATTGAGCAAAAAAACTCTCTTGACTCTGAGATAACCTTGGAGGAGCTTGACGAGGTAATTAAGTCCCAACCTACTGGCAAGGCTCCGGGGCCAGATGGTTTTGCCACAGAATTTTTTAGATCCTATGCTACAGAAATGGCTCCACTTTTGATAGAAGTTTATACTGAATCACTAAAGAAGGGAAAGCTTCCTCCAACCATGACACAAGCCCGGATCAGTCTGATTCTTAAAAAAGGACAAAGATCCAAGCGAGTATAAAAGTTACCGTCCAATCTCCCTGATCCAACTAGATGTAAAAATATTGTCAAAAATTTTGGCTAACCGATTAAGTAAGGTTATGACATCTTTTATACATATAAATCAGGAGGGGTTTATTCGGGGCCGCAGCTCTTCTGATAACATTAGTCGTTTCATCAATATCATGTGGTCAGTGGCAAATGATCAGACTCCTGTCGCTGCCATCTCACTTGACTCCGAAAAGGCGTTTGATATGGTAAAATGGGATTATCTTTTTAAGATTTTGGAAATATATGGGTTCAGGAATACATTTATTGGATGAATTAAGTTACTTTATAGACACCAGGTAGCAGCGGTACAAACAAATGGATTAATTTCATTATTTTACTCTGGATAGGGGCACCCGGCTGGGTTGCCCTCTTTCCCCATTATTGTTCTGTCTTGCCCTGGAACCATTAGCAGCCACGATAAGAAGGGAAGATGATTTTCCAGTGGTGGTGGCGGGAGGTGTGGCGCATAAGCTTTTGCTTTACGCTGAAGATATTTTATTATTAGTCTCCGACCCCACTAGATCTATGCCTTGCCTCCACTCATTCCTTTTCTAAGTTCTCAGGATACAGAGTCAATTGGTCAAAATCTGAAGCTTTGGCTCTGACAACATACTGCCCAGTAACTGGCACCTTCCAGTGGCCCAAACAGGGCATTAAGTATTTGGGCATTTTATTCCCAGCAAATTTGTTTGATTTAGTTAGAATTCATTTTGACCCCTTAATAAAAAGGTCTGAGCGATGTGGGCAGGTGGGCTTCATTACATTTATCTATGATTCGGAAGGTTAATGTTTTTAAAATGAATTGTATTCCAAAATGTAACTACCTGTTACAATCTCTCCCTGAAGATGTTCCCCTCTCTTATTTCAAGCAATTTGATAGCATAGCGAAGTCCTTCGTTTGGAATGGTAAACGTCCCAGATTACATTTCAATAAGTTACATAGGCCGATTGACAAAGGTGGGCTAGGCCTACCCAAGATTTTTGTTTATTATTATGCATTTGGTCTCAGACATTTGGCTCATTGGTCTCTTCCAACTGAGAGAGCCCCTCCCTGGTTTTGTATTGAACAGGAAGTTGTGGCCCCTATTTTGCCACTGCAAAGCCTTTATATCAAATTAACCGGAGAAGTTAAGTTACACCCCATTGTCTCTCATTTGCTCTTGGTATGGACAAAAGTGTCCAGTGCGTTTAATTCGGACATTTATTTAAATGTTGCCTCGAGCATATGGCTGAACCCCAAATTATGTATTAACAAGTCCCCTTTTTGCTGGTTAGAGTGGATCGGGAGGGGGTTACTACACCCGGTGACCTATATGAGTGTGGAGTATTGAGATCCTTTGAAAATTTGGTTCAGCATTTTGGGATTCCCAGATCACAGTTCTATAAGTATTTACAGCTGCGCCACCTGCTCTGTACTGTTTTGGGATTAGTGAGGGTTAAATATCGATTCTGTTTGTATATGTTTTGCTTTTCTTTGTTCATTTGATGAATCAATAAAAAAAAAAAAGTTAATTTAAAAAAAAAAAAAAAAAAAATGGAGGCAGTATTCAGCGTACACTGCGCAGAATGCAGCAGACTTGTATTTCATTCTAAACAGGCATTCATTATATTCGTAATTCCATTTGGTGCCACTTTTGGTGTAGAAATAACACATTTCACCTTTAAGAAGACTGGCTTTAGAGAACTTTAACATCCTCAAATCCACACATCAGTAAAACTCAATAACACAATATTCTCAGAGTAATGATATCTGATAACCACAAAATCCCTTGCTGGCTAAAGGTTGAAGGCAGTCACTTTCTCAAGGTGTTCTCTGTACTAGGGTGCTCCATTTGAATGAAAATAAATATGGACCTGCACTGGCTCCTCCAACACCCCACTGCAGATGGGACACAACAGATCCTCGTCCACCTCTCCTTGGAACCTGGTGACGTCGTACCCCATGGCACATTACCAGAACCCTTTGATATCTGAAAGGGAACGGGAAGAGTGGGTGATATGAACTCTGGCAGTACACTCAGCTGTATATCCTTTTATTGCCTTTGTTGGTTTAAAAAAAAGAAGAAAAAAAAAAAGAGCATCAAAACCAGTCACAGCACAGGAGTAGTGGAATAATTGGTAAAGCAGGCATCAATAAGAACATTTGAAATTGTGATTTCAAAAGTAGATTCAAAAGATTTTGCCGTTAACATGTTTCTAAGCTGATGACGTGATACTCTAATAAACAAAGAATACATAGCACACACAAATATTGGGTAAAACATAATTAAAATAATTGTATCCATTATTTTTTTATCAATCCATTTTGGTATTGAATGAAATATAAGTATTACTTATAGATTTATAGATTTCTTTTGCTTCCTCATTTACCTCAAAACAATAAATATTTTTGAACAGCCTTTGTGTCTGGAGCACACCTATGACACCTAATGCCACCTAACTAGGCAGCTCACTAGGTTTCAGAACAGAGTCCATACAACAATTGTTCTTAGAAAACACTTCACTTGTAATATGATCGCATTGTCTGTTCAAAGGTGACCTTCTATTTTTTTAGAGACACCAGGACTGCAAGGCGAAAGACGAAATGGCTATGTGTGACTGTGTGTGTGCATTTCACTACTATGAGATTACTGATGTTCTGTCAAAAAAATGGGGGCACTGTTATATGCTATTTTAAAAGGTTATATACTGTATATAAAAAATGTAATATTACAAGTCTTTCTGCAGTATTGAGGATCAAGTACTGACACAATTCAATACATGAGTGCTATGTGACGAATGCTTCTGTGAATATTGGTGCATACTCTGTGCAGAGCGCTCACAGTAATGCGACTAACTTTAATAGCTTTAAGAAAACCCTCTACAACTGAACATAAACAAAGTCAGGCATTAAAAAAAAGAAACTGTATAGCTAATTTTGAATTACAGGCCTGTAGATATATTAGTATAATATTAAAAAAAAAATAACAGTCTTACTGTTTACTTGAATAATAACTTTTTTAGTTATTTAAGAATTATGTCATTGTTTAAATTAATTTTGAAATATTTACTGTATATATTTAAATTTTTAAATAAAATTGTTCAATCGCATACAATATTAGTTATCGCATATTAGTTCAATCACATATTATTTATCGCAGTATCGAAACTGGTATCGAGAATTGTGAAATTTCAGTGCTATGGGTATGGACTTCTGGTATTGTGACAACCCTGCTAACTCGACACCAATGTGGGATTACATTAGTGCTATTGAGAGCTGAGGGCAAGCAGACCTTTCATTACCACAGAGTACAAGTGACAAACATTGTTAAAATGCATTATCTTCTATTAAATATTCATGATTCGAGCAATTAGACAATGTACAGTCGCATGAATGGTGTATCAGTCATTTATTTGCCAATATATCAGGTGAAACTCACATACCTCACTAAAGCACCGCCCTCATGATTCTTCTACAACGCGTCGTCCTCATGTGTCAGGTGGACAAGGCAATTTTCCTTATGATGCAAGACCGACCATCCCCTTAAGAGACAGAAAGCAAAACAGGATCCATCCATTACAATTCAATCAATACAATGCTACTTATTTTGAAGCACTTTAATTCAGATTCAAAAAGCATTTTCAAAACATTTTCTGATAAAGACCCTTGGATTTCCTGGAAGCTTCAGCCAAATCCGAGGCATGTTTACTGTCACTTAGTTCATTCCCTATTTAAAGAGGTTTTGCATACTGGATATTATCATCATTGAAGCTTATCAAGATGCTTGCTTTTTCCGCCCATTTTCTCTCTTGAGTAGCAATCCAAACCCATTAATGCCTTCATGCACCACAATTAAATTAAGATGCCAGCTAATTTACGAAGCTGATGACATACGAAAAAAAGCCACATGCAACAGGCACACCCAACCATAGGGCTGAGCGGTATGATGGTATAATATATTGTGAGATGGTACAAATGTGTAAACCCATAAACATTTTGCATTACAGTATTTATATTTGTGTACCTATCAGTTGTCAGTACTGCTTTTAGTTATTTACATGACAAAGCGATGAAGAAACATGGAATAATGTGAAAATTCAGAGTGTGATGCATCCTAAACAAGTCAAGACAAGGAGGAAATTGTTTTTTCAAGCCACAGCGTGAAGCAGTATTTACTTTGTCTACCTTCTGACCAGCAAAATCACAATTTGATACATTAACATAAAATTCAACTTATGTGTGGTCACTGGTGTATGTATATTGGCTAGTTTACAACAGCTTTGTATGTGGCTCACCCAGTCAGCATTTATAATCGCAACTATCCATTTTATTATACTAGCTTTACTGTTTTAAGCTTTAAACTCATGTTAAATAATATGAAGCTGTTTTCGCACCGTCGTCACAGTCATTTTACATTTTGGTTTGCGTCCACCAAGTTTCAAACTGGATAATAATGGAATCACAATAACTTATATTTTCAGGTTGGCAGGGACGTCCACCACTGCAGATAGCATATTCATAGCAATGAAAACAAAGCAGATTTGGTCAGATTCAGCACACTGTAAAAAATTTCTGTTATTTTAATGGTAAAAGACTGTAAAAATGCTACAGAAAAAAAACTTTAAAATATACAGTAAATTTTTTAATTTATTTTAAAAGTACATTTATTTTACAATAAAATGTTATAAAAATTAAAAAAAAAAATTAGATGTAAAAAGTATGATTTTCCTGTATTATTAATGATAAAAATTCACATTGTTTAACAAGAGAGTACATGTACTTTTTACAGTAAATTATTGTTCAAATTACAGTAAAAACAATAATCAGGCGTTCCCACAATTCCCTGCATAACCCATCATATTTCATTATATTTTATGTGAATAGTTATGTTTCTTCTTATTTTTAATATCAGTTACATACATTGGGATGTTCTGTTTTATATTTAATATAGTTTAGTTTATGTTTACTGCATTATTAAAATTTCACGTGTTACCTTGATGATGTTTAGTGCTTGTGTGAATGCAACTGAGCACTGTCTCTACATGTTTATTGGTCATTACTCCTAGAAGAGCCACTATTGGTGAACTTTACGTCATCATGTGCTCTTCTGTAATTACTACGGTGATTAACAATACATTGAAGTATTTTTACAGTTTCAGAAGGTTAATATCAAGTTAATGATGTTTTTTTACCGTAAATTTACCGTAAAATCATATTTGTCTTTGTTCCAAATTGCATATAGACTGCATATAATATACAGTATAGGTTTCACCACTACCTGCATGTCCACAAATGTGACATACTCCCATCATTTTCAGTTGGAAGTAGTTTTGTAACTATTAGTTATAACTATAGTAGTTGTAACTATTTTAGCATCAGCTTTCAAATTGTCAATTTTATCACAAAATTAAAAAATAAATGTCGTTTTGCTGCTCTTTAATGCTGCATGTGACTGACTGTGGTAGATACCTATTCCAGCACACTCTCTCGCCGACTTACAGAACGAATGAACATCAGAGGGCATGTTGAAAGATTCAATACAACTTACTAAAATGTGTCAATTCTCATGTAATCGCCCAATCTGTTAATGTTGAAATGACATGGAGAAAATTAATGGAGAAAAGCTCATGCTTTTCTGGTGCTTTGGATCTGTGCCATGCACGCTGCACGTACAGACACCAAGTGACAATTGCGTGCCCAGTCTATTCTTTGCAATCTCCGTCACCATAAACGATACTTCTTAAAGTATTATCACAAGCCCTTGTGCAAATGTGCAATATTTAAATGCGATATATTGTGCAGCCCACCGATACTGATTTTTTGCCACTTACCTTATTTTGTCAACAGATCACTGTTTTGCTCAGGATTTATGCTTTAAAAAGAGGTACAAAAGCAATTTTTATTGTTCTAACAATAAGTAATTCCTATTTAATTGGATCTGTTGAACACATGGCAGGCCAAAATTTTAAAGAGAGCCAGCCACAATGAAAGATAAAAAGAAGACAAAAAGATAAAAATTTCATTCATTCATATTCAACTGTAGGTTATAACAGAATGGCACAATCATAAAACAACACATGGCAACAAAGAAAAAAATTAAATGACCCCTGTTCAAAAGTCTGCATACCCTTAGTTCTTAATACTGTGTATTGCCCCCTTTAGCATCAATGACAGCGTGCAGTCTTTTGTAATAGTTGTCTATGAGGCCCCAAATTCTTGCAGGTAGTATAGCTGCCCATTCGTCTTGGCAAAATGCCTCCAGGTCATGCAAAGTCTTTGGTCGTCTTGCATGAACCGCACGTTTGAGATCTCCCCAGAGTGGCTCGATGATATTAAGGTCAGGAGACTGTGATGGCCACTCCAGAACCTTCACCTTTTTCTGCTGTAACCACTGGATGGTCAACATGGCCTTGTGCTTAGGGTCATTGTCGTGCTGGAAAGTCCAAGGGCGTCCCATGTGCAGCTTTCGTGCAGAAGAAAGCAAACTGTCTGCCAGTATTTTCTGATAACATGCTGCATTCATCTTGCCATCAATTTTCACAAGATTCCCCATGCCTTTAGAGCTCACACCCCCCTAAAAACATCAGTGAGCCACCACCATGCTTCACAGTGGGGATGGTATTCTTTTCACTATAGGCCTTGTTGACCCCTCTCCAAACATAGCGCTTATGGTTGTGACCATAAAGCTCTATTTTGGTCTCGTCACTCCAAATTACAGTGTGCCAGAAGCTGTGAGGCGTGTCAAGGTGTTGTCAGGCATATTGTAACCGGGCTTTTTGGTGGCATTGGCGCAGTAAAGGTTTCTTTCTGGCAACTCGACCATGCAGCTCATTTTTGTTCAAGTATCGTCGTATTGTGCTCCTTGAAACAACCACACCGTCTTTTTCCAGAGCAGCCTGTATTTCTCCTGAGGTTACCTGTGGGTTTTTCTTTGTATCCTGAACAATTTTTCTGGCAGTTGTGGCTGAAATCTTTCTTGATCTACCTGACCTTGGCTTGGTATCAAGAGATACCCAAATTTTCCACTTCTTAATAAGTGATTGAACAGTACTGACTGACATTTTCAAGGCTTTGGATATCTTTTTATATCCTTTTCCATCTTTATAAAGTTCCATTACCTTGTTACGCAGGTCTTTTGACTGTTCTTTTCTGCTGCCATGGCTCAGTATCTAGCTTGCTCAGTGCATCCACGTGAGAGCTAACACATTGACTCTTTATACACAGACACTAATTGCAATTTAAAAAGCCACAGGTGTGGGAAATGAAACTTTAATTGCCATTTAAACCTGTATGTGTCACCTTGTGTGTCTGTAACAAGGCCAAACATTCAAGGGTATGTAAACTTTTGATCAGGGCCATTTGGGTGATTTCTGTCATCATTATGATTTAAAAAGGAGCCAAACAACTACGTGATAATAAATGGCTTCATATGATCACTATCCTTAAATAAAAGATCTTTTTTGCATGATCAGTCATATTTTCAAAATCAATGCCAGAAATTCACAATTTCTGCAAGGGTATGCAAACTTTTGAGCATATATATATATATATATATATATATATATATATATATATATATCAGTTTCTCTTGATTTACTATTTATAGGTATGTGTTTGAGTAAAATGAACATTTTTGTTTTATTCTATAAAGTGCTGACAATATTTCTCCCAAATTCCAAATAAAAATATTGCCATTTAGAGCATTTATTTGCAGAAAATGACAACTGGTCAAAATAACAAAAAAGATGCAGTGTTTTCAGACCTCGAATAATGTAAAGAAAACAATTTCATATTCATTTTTAAACAACACAATGTTAATGTTTTAACTTAGGAAGAGTTCAGAAATCAATATTTGGTGGAATAACCCTGATTTTCAATCACAGCTTTCACGCGTTTTGGCATGCTCTCTACCAGTCTTTCACATTGCTGTTGGGTGACTTTATGCCACTTCTGGAACAAAAGTTCAAGCAGCTCTGCTTTGTTTGATGGCTTGTGACCATCCATCTTCCTCTTGATCACATTCCAGAGGTTTTCAATGGGGTTCAGGTCTGGAGATTGGGCTGACCATGACAGGGTCTTGATCCGGTGGTCCTCCATCCACACCTTGATTGACCTAGCTGTGTGGCATGGAGCATTGTCCTGCTTGAAAAACCAATTCTCAGAGTTGGGGAACATTGTTAGAGTAGAAGGAAGCAAGTTTTCTTCCAGGATAATCTTGTACGTGGCTTGATTCATGCGTCCTTCACAAAGATGAATCTACCCAATTCTAGCCTTGCTGAAGCACCCCCAGATCATTGCCGATCCACATCCAAATTTCACAGTTGGTGAGAGACACTAACTACGTTTCCATCCAAGGACTTTTTGCAAAAAAAAGTTTTAGCACATCAAAATAAAGCTGATGGAAATGCAAATTATCGCTAAAATTTCACAAGTGTTGACGTAATATTTTTCCGTTTAACTCTAGCGGATAAAATGTCGATACTTCAAATGTTGCAAAAAACTGGTTTGGAAACACTTTTTGTCGAGAAAATTGGCATTAACACGAAAATATAGTGTCAGAATTTACCCCAGTCGTTAGCCTGTGTTAATCATGATGACGGTATACATCCTTGAAAGCCAATTTGTTGTACGTGATTATGGATTGATCTTAACGGCATAGCACAGACCTGATGTTGGAAGCATGACACTTCCAGGAGTGCCAACACAAATATCTCGTATCATGCACATCGACAAATGCACGGAGAACAAATTAATCCCCTGTATTAAATTCAATTTATTACCAAATGAATAACACAAACTTAAATTAGCCTTTCCCTATAGACAAAAAAAGTCAGCTGAATGACATTCTCAGAATGTTCTACACTTTTTTCAAGACAATAAACTATCAGAACTGTTTGTCAAATGCTGAGTTTACTTTCAGAAAACTAGCTTCTGAACATTTTAAAACTTTTAAATATTTTAAATTTAACCCTCTTTACTTCGGATTGCATTTGTTGAGCTTCTTCAGAAAATGTAAATTGCATTATGATGCTAAAATTAATTTTAGATGACACTCAAATTCAGTTGGTCATTAAGTTACTGGACAGATATGCGGGACATAATGCAGTTGTGATGGCAATGCTTTAGATTAGATGATTGTCCAAAATAGCCTATTGAATATCAGTAATGTATCATATGTAAACCCTGATATTACACCGCATCAATTTTTCTTTAGCTGTGCACACAGCATATACAATTTGATGGATGGTCCTTATACGAATTCCAAATGTTTTCCCCACTACTTGGTGCAGGTTGTCAGCTTGAACAGGGCCATGACGATTCGCTTTTGGGTCAAACCGGTGGCAACCTGCAATAGGTGCAACATTAGGACCAGTATTACAATCCTATCAGAAGGGCAACAGCTCCCTTTTCATTGCAATTCCTCATCTTCTGATTGCATTTATTTGTGAAATTAAAATGACAGTAAGCTGGCTAATTCCAATGAATTGTTTCAATACTCTCCCCATTTTACTAAAACTTAGGGGGAAAAACATTAGGGACATATGTGATGACACATTTCTGTATGGAAACGGATTAAGAGCAGATTTCTTTTGCAATAAATCAAAAACTTATGTGACAAAGTGGTTTTTTTAGGCATGACATCATGCACAACATTTTTATCAATAAAAGGCCATTTGAATGGAAACAGACAGAAGACGGCAAATTTCCCAAACTTTTGTTTTACGCATTTTCACTTTGTCGATAACAAAATAGCACGAAAAGTGGACGGAAACTAGGCTACTGTGGCTTGAAGGCCTCTCCAGGCCTCCGTTTAATCATTAGACGACCAGGTGGAGGATCAGTGATGATCCGGAAAGGAGCCGAGCGACTTACGAGCAGCTCACAACCTCCCGATATTTTTTTAAATGTCTAAAAAATTTTGCCCAATTTTGCGATCTACCCGAAGTTGACCAATCAAGAGATGGTGTTACAACTCGCATGATCAATGAAATCTGAGTGTTCATGAAGCTTTTACACATTTGGAGAAAATGGTCATGCTAAAACTGTGTTTTTCCCATATTATTCATGACCATATCATTGGGAAGGATTCTACAAAAAGGCCATGTTAGTGCTTTGCTCTTCAAACAAATCACTTGCCATACGGGTTGCACTAGAAAACAATCTTTATCACTCCAATGGACAGTTTTAAAATAACCGTCTGGGTTTATTTTTATTCATCATACTTGCATTCGTTTCAGTTCTAGGGTTACATTTAGCGGGATATAGCATCTGTTATAACTGTATATGCACACGATAATGGATATGTGATAGATTTTTTTTAAACTCCAAGCATGAGTCTGGTGAAACCAAGGACTTCTAGGTTGAAAGTTCTACCTGTCAATTAACCGTTGTGCTAAAACAAGATTTTTCAACTTTGCTACGTGCGGCTTTAAAGCGCATTCACATGGACAAGACCTCACGGATCTTCTTCAGTACGTCGAAGTGACAGTGTGATACAGATGAGACGGACGTAGCCTACAGTTGCAATCAAAATTATTCAACCCCCCTGACCAGCAATACATTCTGGTGATGTGAATTAAAACACATCAACTAAAACCTCAGTAAACAGTCAAAGTAAGTTTTTTATACACATTTGAGTGATTTTGAGAACAAAGAGTTCAGTTTACCCAAATTTTAAAATAAAAAATAACTAATTCTCTCCACAAATGACGTCAAAAATATTCAACCACTCAAGTCAATCATTTGTGGAGCATCCTTTATAACAGCAAATAAATGTTTCATGTAAGTGTTCTCAGGCTTCAGACACATCTCAATTAGAATTTTTACACATTTCTCATGAGCAAAAGCTTCCAGGTCATTGACATTCTTTAGTTTCTGTGCTGCCACTGCTTCCTAGAAATCCCAACAAAGTTTTGCAATGGGATTTTAATGATGAACTGAAAGGGCCATTTAAGGACATTCCACGACCTATCCCTGAACCAGATTTTGGACAACTTGGATGTATCCTTGGTGTTACTGTCTTGCTGGAAAGTCCAGTGATCACCAAGCTTCAATTTACACACTGAAGGCATCACATTTTTCATGCCAAAATGGCCTGATACCTGAAAGAATCCATGTTGTCAGTCACATAGTCAGGATAGCCATTACCTGTAGCCACAAAACACACCCATAACAGGACTGACCCACCTCCATGCTTGACTGTGTTGGCTGTTGTCTGTCTGAATAATTTCAATTGCAACTGTATATCTAAAGTGGAATTATACAGGTAGCCTACTCCACTAAAATAACTCTTCTGTACTAAACGTCGTGTTTGCGCTTAGATTAAATCCAAGTATAACTGGCAGAAACGGTGCATGATTTTTATGCACTTTCTTTTTAATCTTGTATATTTTTTGCACTTTATTATCATGCAGTATCTGGCAGCAGCAACACACTGATGTTATGACTGATGTATGCAGTCATTAATTATAACTATTAATTGTAACGTGTGCACGGGCTCCCGACCTCCTGAATGTCAGAACTCGCACCGAGAACGCCTGGTGCCGGTTTGTCATAATTAATGTGAGAATGAGAAAGAATAAAAATGAAATATTATATGTTCTTAGGAGTGCCAACCCTTCTACGTTTTTTGGCTATCATTATTTCTGGATTGTGCATTAGAATTCACAGAGTTTTAAAAAAGTGTGTTGATAATTAATTATAAATAAACCACTGGTTTTTCATATTGCCGTTTTGATGCTTATAATCGATATGCCGATTGTTTTAATTTGGTCAATAATTGGCTAATTAATATAGGCGACCGATACATCCATGCATCCCTAACTTATACTAATGCAAAAGCAAAAAGGAGGCTGCATTGTGTATCCACAGCATCTACCCACATCTCTTCCAATTCATAACAGTTCTGGTAGGGGTGCTGTTGTGTCCCTGTAGGCTGGTGGTGACCTAATTTTAGCTTGTCTAAGCAGACAGAGGGGGAGAGTGTGGGTGGTTCAAAATGTTCCCCTCACCCCCCATTTCAGCTATGGTACCATTACTTTCAATATTAGAATACAATACTAAAATCATTTCTCATCTTAATATGCAGAGACAACTAAATACAAGTCATTGGTAGGTACATTTCCCCTAAAAGTATAAACACATTGGCTCTGTTGCTATCCAGCAGTGCCAACACTGTGCAAAACTTATCTATGCAAAAATAGAGAAATACGTTTTAGTTTCATCAAACGAGTGTAAACTCAGTTGATCTGCCTGATATTTAGACCACTTCAATACATAACAGGTCTGACAAACATCTATACTATAGTGTAAGGCCAAAGTCTTTCTAGCAAGTCAGTCCACTGGCGGCCATCTTTGGAACGCTCTCGGGAGGCTATTTCCAGTAATGTCAGTGCAGCTCCTATCTACTTGAATGGAGAAAGACCAAAATCTCAGAAACGGTTGGTCAAGATTACGATCAAAGAACATATTTCAAATCACTAATAACATCTGACAATACTGGTATCATAAATTGTGATTCTTTACCTCATATTTTGCTAAAAAAACACAATTTTCCCAGCTTGTATAGCTAATGCGCATGCGCGTTCTAAAGTTGATTGACAGGTAATGTCTGTGTCTAAAAGGTGATTGGCTCTTTTAACTGTAAGGCAGGACTTCCTTTCTACATCCGTTGCCCGTTGGGCACACAGAGTTCCTTGGTTGAGCGTTCCAATTTCTCCCATTCATTTTAATAGAAGTGGCTCATCTCTGCTATATAATCTCTGGTAAGACCTTTGGATGTCATCAAGAAGGTCCTAAAGAGCCATCATCAGGGGGCCTGGGTAGCTCAGCGAGTATTGACGCTGACTACCACCCCTGGAGTCACGAGTTAGAATCCAGGGTGTGCTGAGTGAGTCCAGCCAGGTCTCGTAAACAACCAAATTGGCCTGGTTGCTAGGGAGGGTAGAGTCACATGGGGTAACCTCCTTGTGGTCGCGATTAAGGGTTCTCGTTCTCAATGTGGCACGTGGTAAGTTGTGCGTGGATCGCGGAGAATAGCATGAGCCTCCACATGCTGGGAGTCTCCGCGGTGTCATGCACAACAAGCCACGTGATAAGATGCACGAACTGATGGTCTCAGAAGCGGAGGCAACTGAGACTTGTCCTCCACCACCCGGATTGAGGTGAGTAACCACGTCACCACAAGGACCTACTAAGTAGTGGGAATTGGGCATTCCAAATTGGGGAGAAAAGGGGATAAACATTTTTTTTTTTTAAAGTGCCATCATCACTGAAGCCACTGTCCAGTATCATCACATTAAAAAAATCTAGTGTTTTGTTCCTGCAAAATGGTGGCTATAGTGTTTTGCTGAGTATCTGGAGACGGGTCTCTGGATCAAATACAAGTCTGCAAACATGGCAGCCTCTTATCTCTGAAAACAGTTATAGAGAAAAGGGGATTAAGGGGTTAATGTTAAATGGACTGACATGGGCATTTAAACAGAGCCATTACACAATGCAAAATGGAAATGAACAGGAAAACATCAGTAATGCCGTCTGAACAGGACAAACACACATAAATATTTCATGCAGGCTTCAGACAGAGTCTGTGATCCATTTCCAGTCAACTTCTGCCAACACACATTCAGTAATGAGCCAAACTAGCAGGGCAGCGCAGATGTGAACACCTTTTGGATATGTTTTAGGGTCTGTTAAATCCCCAGACCATAAAACATATCAAAATATCTCGGAAAAAAATAACATTCACGCTTGCCAACCTGAAACACACGTCTCTTGACGTGATTGAGCAAGTGAATGAAGCGTCCAGCATTAGCCAGCTTGCTAACGCAGATTTACAAAAACAATCCACAGGGTCATAACAACAACAGGTTTCGGCGCACTATTCGCGTTTTTACTCCATTACAAGGACCAGAAAGTGCCCCAAGCGTCTTGTATTAAATGTAAACCCACCCGAACGACAACATTTAAAGAGATTGCGAGGATGCTATGGAGCTAGCATGGCTAACTAGCATGAAACCTGACTAGCTGACGCAAGCTGAGCAGCTTCATTTTGTGGTCTAAAAATATATATATATATATACACATCTTTAAATGTCACATTTCAAATTCTAGCGTTTTCGATCCATTTAAATGTCATTTAAACGCTGTTCTGGTCAAATAACGCCTTGATGTCTACATGAAACAGTGTCATGTCTGTGTTCCGCCACCTCCAGTGCTACTCTCCGGCAGTTTAAGCAGTTGTTATTTATAAAAGCGTTGAAAGGCATTTCTCAATAAGACTTAAATACCTGTGTCCGGCGGAGAGCTGTATTGCTCCAACGTTTGATTTGAAAGACTGGATTTATAGAATGTGATATCTGCGATGATCTGAGAACTGACTGATTTGTCTTCCTGACCGGGGAGCGGATGGAGTCTGTCTGTGATCTGCTTCTGCGACTACAGGAAAGTTAAAGTGTGTGACTTAGTTTATTCCAAAAGACTCTTCTGTAGAAAATAAAAATGATTATTTATTTTTTCCAATGGTAAAATGCCTAAGATTATCTTAGACAGACAGATAGATAGATAGATAGATAGATGGATGGATGGATGTATGGATGTATGGATGGACAGAAGATAGATAGATAGATAGATAGATAGATAGATAGATAGACAGATGATAGATAGATAGACAGACAGACAGACAAACAGACAGACAGATAGATAGATAGATAGATAGATAGATAGATAGATAGACAGACAAACAGACAGAGAGATGATAGATAGACATGATAGATAGATAGACGGACAGACAGACAGACAGATGATAGATAGACAGACAGACAGACAAACAGACAGATGATAGATACATAGACCGACAGACAGATAGATAGACAGATGATAGATAGATAGATAGACAGACAGACAGACAGACAGATAAACAGACAGATGATAGATACGTAGACAGACATACTGACAGACAGATAGATAGACAGATGATAGATAGATAGACAGACAGACAGACAGACAGAGAGATGATAGACATTTACATTTACATTTATTCATTTGGCAGACGCTTTTATCCAAAGCGACTTACAAAAGAGGAAAACATAAGCGAATCATCTTAAAGACAGTGGTATGAAAAGTGCTGTATTACAAAGTATCACTAGCATCATAACAGTATTCAAAACAGAATAAAGTGCAACAGGAATTTTTTTTTTTTTTTTTAATGACTGGTTAAGTGCTCATGGAACAGATGTGTTTTTAGTCGTTTTTTGAAGACAGAGAGTGAGTCAGCTTCACGGATGTAGATGGGAAGGTCGTTCCACCAACGTGGTATGATGAAGCTGAAAGTCCGGGAAAGTGTTTTGGTGCCTCTTTGTGTTGGTACAACAAGGCGACGTTCCTTAGCCGACCGCAGGCTTCTAGTGGGCGCGTAGCTCTGCATAAATTATTTTAGGTATGCTGGAGCAGACCCAGTGACTGTTCTGTATGCCAGCATCAGAGCCTTGAATTTGATGTGTGCATCAACTGGTAGCCAGTGGAGAGAGACAAGGAGTGGTGTAACATGTGCTCTCTTTGGTTCATTAAAGACCAGACGTGCTGCTACATTCTGGATCATTTGCAGGGGTCTAATTGCACATGCAGGGAGGCCTGCAATGAGAGCGTTACAGTAGTCCAGTCTAGTTATGACAAGTGACTAGACAAGCAGTTGTGTGGCATGTTCAGAGAGGAAGGGTCTTATCTTCCTGATATTGTAGAGTGTAAATCTACATGATATTGCGGTCTTTGAGATGTGGTCTGTGAAATTTAGTCTGTTGTCAATGGTTACCCCTAGATTTCTGACTGATTTGGAAGGCGTTACTGTAGTTGCACCCAGCTGCACAGTGATGTTGTGTTCAACAGCAGGGTTGGCTGGAAAGACAAGGAGAGAGATAGGAATTAAACCAGTCAAGTACAGTTCCTGTGATGCCCAGCGAGGAGAGGGTAGAGAATAAGATCTGATGGTTGACTGTGTCAAAGGCTGCAGAAAGGTCCAGCAGTATCAGGATGATGATCTGGATTCAGCTTTCGCCTGTCTCAGCGACTCAGTGACAGACAGCAGGGCAGTTTCGGTGGAGTGTCCACTTTTGAAGCCTGACTGATTGTCATCCAGCAGCTTGTTCTGTGAGAGATAGGCAGAGATTTGATTGAAAACTGCCCTTTCAAGTGTTTTTGCCATGAATGGGATGAGAGAGACTGGTCTGTAGTGTTCTATTTGTGTGGGATTAAGTGCGGGTTTCTTCAGCAGCGGGGTTATTCGAGCCTGCTTAAATGTAGTGGGAAAAGTGCCTGTAAGTAGAGATGTGTTAATTATGTGTGTGAGTGCAGGTAGGATGGATGGAGAAATGGCCTGGAGAAGGTGAGAAGGAATGGGGTCAAGGGAACAGGTGGTGGGGTGGTTGGAGAGGAGGAGTTTAGAGACCTCAGTGTCAGTCAGAGGAGAGAACATAGAGACAGAAGAGTTGCATACAGGAGACAGGTGTTTGACAGGGTGTGGTGCTGAGAATATATTGCTGATGGTTTTAACTTTTTTAGTAAAAAATGTGGCGAAGACATCTGCTGTCAGTGATGTGTCAGGCGGTGGAGGGGGAGGGCAGAGAAATGTGTTGAATGTTCTAAACAAGCTGCGAGTGTCTGTGGTGCTGTTAATCTTGTTCTGGTAATAGGAGGTTTTTGCAGATTTAACGTTATCTGTAAAAGTTGCAAGCAGGGACTGATATTTACCTAGATCTGCTGGATCTTTAGATTTCCGCCATCTCCTCTCAGCTGCTCTGAGGTCAGTCCGATGTTCACGAAGGACTTCAGACAGCCAGGGGCTGGGTGGTGTAGCACGTGCTGCCTAGAGGAGATAGGACAGATGTTGTCTAGACAGGTTGTTAAAGTAGAGCTTAGTGTGTCTGTGGCAGTGTTTACATTAAACGTGGTAAATACATTTTGTGAAGGAAGAGAGGTAGAGACAGCAGTGGAAAGGCGAGAGGGTGAGAGGGAACGGCGGTTATGGCGAAAGGAAACCAAAGGTGGAGTCTGTTTTAATGTAGATGGGAGGATCATGTTGAATTGAACAAAGTAGTGATCAGAGACATGTAAAGGAGTAACAAGAATATTTGAGTTTGTACAGTTACGTGTAAAGATGAGGTCCAGCTGGTTGCCCGATCAGTGAGTTGCTGTGGTGTGTAGTTTTTCCAAGTCAAATGAGGCCAGGAGAGTATTCAATTCAGTGGCCTGGGGCTTGTCTTGGTGTATGTTGAAATCACCAAGAACCACAAGTGGCCTACCATCCTCTGGCAAGGAGGACAGCAGGACATCCAACTCCTCAAGAAAGTTTGTCAGCTGACCTGGAGGGCGATAGATGACAACAACATGTATTTTTGTGGGTTGCATTGTAGTAATAGCATGGAATTCAATACTAGTATTATTACATAGTGAAAAGTGTGGTGAAAAAGTCCAGTTGTTATGAATGAGCAAACCTGTTCCCCCACCCCTACCGGTGTGTCGAGGGGTGTGAGAGAAGAAGTTGTTGGAGAGAGCATCAGGTGTTGCTGTATCCTCTGGACATATCCATGTTTCTGTCAGTGCCAGGATGCTGAGGGTGGACTGCGTGGCAAAGGCTGGAATGAAGTCAGCTTTGTTCACAGCTGACTGGCAGTTCCAGAGATGATAGACAGATGATAGATAGATAGATAGATAAATAGACAGACAGACAGACAGATGATAGATAGATAGACAGACAGACAGATGGACGGATGGACAGACAGACAGATAGATAGACAGATGATAGACAGACAGACAGACAGACAGATGATAGATACATAGACAGACAGACTGACAGACAGATGATAGATAGACACACAGACAGACAGACAGACAGACAAATAGATAGATAGATAGATAGATAGACAGACAGACAGATAGATAGATGATAGATAGATAGATAGATAGACAGACAGACAGACTGACAGACAGATGATAGATAGACACACAGACAGACAGACAGACAGACAAATAGATAGATAGATAGACAGACAGACAGACAGACAGATAGATAGACAGACAGACAAACAGAGAGATGATAGATAGACAGATGATAGATAGATAGACAGACAGACAGACAGATAGATAGATAGATAGATAGACAGACAGACAGACAGACAGAGAGATGATAGATAGACAGATGATAGATAGATAGACAGACAGATGATAGATAGATAGATAGACGGATGGACGGACGGACGGATAGACGGATAGATAGATAGACAGACAGACAGACAGATGATAGATACATAGACAGACAGACAGACAGATAGACGGGATAGATAGAGTGCATCCGGAAAGTATTCACAGTGCTTCACTTTTTCCACATTTTGTTATGTTACAGCCTTATTCCAAAATGGATTAAATTCATTATTTTCCTCAAAATTCTACAAACAATACCCCATAATGACAACATGAAAGAAGTTTGTTTGAAATCTTTGCAAATTTATTAAAAATAAAAAACAAAAACATCACATGTACATAAGTATTCACAGCCTTTGCCATGACACTCAAAATTGATCCTGTTTCCACTGATCATCCTTGAGATGTTTCTACAACTTGATTGGAGTCCACCTGTGGTAAATTCAGTTGATTGGACATGATTTGGAAAGGCACACACCTGTCTATATAAGGTCCCACAGTTAACAGTGCATGTCAGAGCACAAACCAAGCCAAGAAGTCCAAGGAATTGTCTGTAGACCTCTGAGACAGGATTGTATCGAGGCACAGATCTGGGGAAGGGTACAGAAAAATGTCTGCAGCATTGAAGGTCCCAATGAGCACAGTGGCCTCCATCATCCGTAAATGGGAGAAGTTTGGAACCACCAGGACTCTTCCTAGAGCTGGCCGCCTGGCCAAACTGAGCGATCGGGGGAGAAGGGCCTTAGTCAGGGAGGTGAGCAAGAACCCGATGGTCACTCTGACAGAGCACCAGCATTTCTCTGTGGAGAGAGGAGAACCTTCCAGAAGAACAACCATCTCTGCAGCACTCCACCAATTAGGCCTGTATGGTAGAGTGGCCAGACGGAAGCCACTCCTCAGTAAAAGGTACATGACAGCCTGCCTGGAGTTTGCCAAAAGGCACCTGAAGGACTATCAGACCATGAGAAACAAAGATTGAATTCTTTGGCCTGAATGGCAAGCGTCATATCTGGAGGAAACCAGGCACTGCTCATCACCTGGCCAATACCATCCCTACAGTGAAGCATGGTGGTGGCAGCATCATGCTGTGGGGATGTTTTTCAGCGGCAGGAACTGGGAGACTAGTCGGGATCGAGGGAAAGATGAATGCAGCAATGTACAGAGACATCCTTGATGAAAACCTGCTCCAGAGCGCTCTGGACCTCAGACTGGGGTGACGGTTCCTCTTCCAACAGGACAATGACCCTAAGCACACAGCCAAGATAACAAAGGAGTGGCTCTGGGACAACTCTGTGAATGTCTTCGAGTGGCCCAGCCAGAGCCCAGACGTGAACCCGATTGAACATCTCTGGAGAGATCTGAAAATGGCTGTGCACCGACGCTCCCCATCCAACCTGATGGAGCTTGAGAGGTCCTGCAAAGAATGGGAGAAACTGCCCAAAAATAAGTGTGCCAAGCTTGTAGCATCATACTCGGAGACTTGAGGCTGTAATTGGTGCCAAAGGTGCTTCAACAAAGTATTGGGCAAAGGCTGTGAATACTTATGTACATGGGTTTTTATTTTTATTTTTTTATTTATTTATTTATTTATTTTTTTAATAAATTTGCAAAGATTTCAAACAAACTTCTTTCACGTTGTAATTATGGGGTATTGTTTGTAGAATTGAGGAAAAGAATGAATTTAATCAATTTTGGAATAAGGCTGTTACATAACAAAATATGGAAAAAGTGAAGCGCTGTGAATACTTTCCGGATGCACTATAGATAGATAGATGGGCAGACGGATGGATGGATGCATGGATGGATGGACGGACAGATAGATATCAATATTGTACTGTATTGTCGATATGTAAATCCATCCATCTAATCATGTGTAGCCTACATATCTGCGCATGTGCACGCTGCTTTTGGACGTTAATATAGCAATACGGAGGAACTCTTTTCAGTTTGTCCCATGATTGATGTGACGCTAGGCCTGGAGTGAGATCGAGTTGTATTTACGTCACGTAGTCATGAGACAAACCAAGCTGATCAATGCTTTCCCGCCGTATAATCACCCATAGGCTTACAGCTGTCTGTTAGTGAAACATTAACCTCTGCTTATCTAAAACACTGCGCGGTTTCTCATGCTTCAACATTAGCAGCGGAGAGGATACCGGAGATCATGTATCGGGTGTAAAAGACTGCGAGAAATCATGGCTGGACAGACAGTCTGGTAAAGAGATGATCACAGAATCACTTAAAGCCTAAATTCTTTCTTAAATGTTCATTTTAGAGACCTTAAATACTTTGCATGATTTAGATAAATTTATTGCACTGTTTCCTGCAAGCTTGTTAAATAAGAGTCCATATCTAAAAGTTTACAAATATATTTATTATTATTATTTGTGTTAAACCATCTATTACAGTAAGAAGAATTGTATTTATATTAAAATAATTGTATTATATATATTATTATTGTGTGTATGTGTGTGTGTGTGTGTGTGTGTGTGTGTGTATATATATATATATATATGTATAGATATATAGATTTTTGTATTCATATACACACATTGGTATTTGCACATTAATGTTTAATTTAACTTAATTAGGGTTACAGTGTCCAAGAAGGATTTTAACATGGCCTGCATAAAATACTAAATTAATATTTATGCACAAGTTTGGATCATGAATTATTCACCCAGCTGTATAATTGTGACTGCTTCATTCATAAATTCTCTTTCAATTCTACTTTATTAACTAAAGATACACATTGTTATTTTCCTCAAGGATGAATCTGAGCTTCAAGCTTGTGCTCTACCACTATATGAGTTCTGTGATAATACTACCAAACCTCACACTAGCAAATCATGCCCATCAAGCCCAGGCCGACAGGCTCAGGAAGTTTAATGAAAGTTCACAAGTCAAATCTACACAGGAACACTTAGAAGAAGCTTTTGAAGAGCAGGTAATGTTTCTGACTATAATTTAAATGATGATTGATTTCTATGTTGATAGAGGCCTTTTATCCATAGAAACTTAGATTACTCTGTTATGATTTACTCGTCCCGACTTGCCTGATTATGTAGGTCAACCACAGCCCATTAACATTCCAAAAGGGATTCTTTAAAACATGAAGAGATCAAGGAGGGAAAAAAACCCCTCATTGCTTGGGGGTAGCTTTGTGTGCAAAATGTTATCAAGCAATGACTCAATCATTCAAAACCAAATTGGTAAGGGCTGCAGTTTTAGCACCTATGTTGAAATTCGTGGGTCGGGATGGCCAGCTGAGTTTATGACCCTGATGTGCCATCATAAAGACACTGATATGTTGACCTTGAGAATTATGTCTGATGTCCAAATAATCATTTATGAAGCTCTCTCAAACTCTCTCACCTCAAGGGTTATTACTTGCAACGCCTGTTCCTTCAGTATGGGGACAATGGGACTTTGACCTATGAGGGTTTGCAAAAGTTACTGGGAAGTTTAGGTCTGGGGGAGGTCAGTGTCCTGGAGATCCGACAAGGAGGGGTGAAGTATTCTTCTGAACCCTTACCCCATTCCCACTCACATGAAGACCATCGTGATCCTCATGGGTCCACAACCCCACCCCCACTCACAGAAAGGTCTGTTATCACATTTGCCTTTAGCACTATTTTGGTTTTGTGTAGCATTTACACTGTGAATATTTCACTTTGAATTTCCAATGTGTGATTATCTGGTTCCGAGTATGCGTTTTGTCAATGAACTGTCTAAAACTTTTAACAGAGTGTGATGACGTGTTTCTGGCTTATTTAGCAGCGTTAATCTAGCAAACTTTTTAATATGTGCCATTTTTGTAATGAATTATTGTAAATGTATAATATTATACTTTGTATTATATTACCCTGAATTAGTTTTCAAAAACGAGTTACCACAGATGCGATGAGGTTTCTAATACAGCTGCTGAGAGAGTGACAATAAATTTGCCATCTTCTCTCTTCTGAATCCATCGCTCTTTATTTTTTTTCGTCATTTGTAAAGTTGTAGAAACATAAAAGTGCAGTTTTTTTCTTTTGCTGTTGGAACAAATGGTAAGCAAAAATTTATTTTTGCCATGATCTCCCATTCACCGCTATCGAAGTTTACCCTGTAATCTTTTACTTCCACATTCCAAAACCCAGAAGTGTGAAAAAGGACCATTCCGCACTTTTATTACACAGATCTCTTGAAACCTTGATTCTGATTGGTTAGTCACAGCATTCTGCGGTCAAATATTTTTGTAAAATTACTACTAAACTGTATATTTAACTGGTGACCATTGCAACCATTCTACTGCATTGTGCTAGTTTCATGTCTCTAGGATCTCTCTGCTGTGAGTTTTTTTTTTTCTTTCATGTTATTTATTGGTTAAGTAATATTTCACATTATTGCAAAATAAAACCCTCTTATCTTTGGGTTCTGATCACACTGTTGGGGTTTATTTTTATACCTAAATCATATTTATACCAAAACCAATAATAAATCTAGTTTAAACTTTCAGTCCTAGACCTCACATTAAACCAGTGCTTAGTGGATCATCCACAGAATCACATCCCGGCCTAAGACACAAACTCGAGGAAAGTGTGTCACTGCTTTTAGATCACCCGACAGACAAACACCTTCATGGGAATGTGAGTATTAATTCATGAACTTCCTATCAGAGTGTTGTAAATGTACAAAGTCTACTACTGAATCCACTACATTATCACATGACCAAAGATCTATTGATTGTGCATTCAGTAAGATTCAGTTCAAATGCTCTTGAATGTTCTTTTTGAGATTCAGTGGGGTCAACATATTTTTGAGGTCAATCTATGTTAAGCATAAGAGGAGATGAAACCAAAGGGTCTATATGTGTGTGTGTGTGTGTGTGTGTATATATATATATATATATATATATATATATATATATATATATAATATGTACAGTATTTATATATATATTTAGTCTGAATGCAACTTTTGAATTGGAATGGAGAAAAATGCTTTTTGGGTGCAGACTAAAACTCTTGACAGCTTAGATGAAATAATTAAGACAAAATGTACCTATAAGAAAACCATAATACAATGTGATTCTATGTCACCCATCTGTATATTGTCTCTTTTCTTTCCCACATCTGAATCTTTTACCACCTTATTCATTTCCTTATTGCAGTGTCTGAATGTTACCCAGCTCCTGTGGAACTTTGGGCTGGGACAAGCATCCCATATCACTCCTGCCCACTTCACCTTCCTATGCCCTGCCCTTCTCTACCAGATTGACAGCGGAGTTTGTCTACGACACACAGAGGTGGATGGACAGGGGAGCAAAGCCAGTGAGGGTTTCCTCAGAAGTGTGTGTTTTAACTGTTTACGACAAATAAGTGTGATATCAGAATCGGCTTGTGTTTGTTTTCATGATAGTAAAGGTTACAAGGTGATTTTATCTCAGCACTAGGTTGGGCCTCCTTGGCTCTCTTTGTAATCAGTCTGCCCTCCCTGCTCGTCTTGGGATTGGCACCCCTGCTTCGACCGTCTAGCCTCCAAACATTCCTCTGCCCGATGGCTGGAATGGCAGTGGGCACACTCTGTGGAGATGCCTTGCTGCACCTCTTGCCCCATGTAAGTAATACATCCTACAGTTTTAGTTACAAAATGCAATAAATATATCTTCTTGGTTATGTATTCTTATTAATTATTGAGTAATTCTTTGAAAATAAAATTAAACAAATTATTTTAAATAATGTGTGTTAGTTATACTTTAAATGGCACATAAACATGAAAAAAAAAAACACGGTGTTTTAGGTGCAAAATGCAATGAAAAATAATATATACATCTTCTGTTATTCTAATTTCTGTAATTTTTCAGTCATTCTTTAACTATAAAATGTAACAAATTATTTTAAAAATTGTGCCTTAAAATATACTTTAAATTGCATTAAACTTGAAAAAAAATCACACTTACTGTATTAGGTAAAAAATACAATAAAATAATATATACATCTGAGTGATTTATTCTTATTTATTAAACTATTTGGTAATTCTTTGAAAAATAAAATGCAATACATTATTTTAAATAATGTGTGTCAGTAATATACTTTAGAATGCAAATAAACATGACATGACAATAATTAAAACAATCATACATTTTGTATATACATATTTATGGTATGGATTTATAAAGTAAATCTGGCTAAGAACAATATGACGTAAATAAAATGAACAAATGTAAATAAATGTACAATGTATTTAAGTGCTATTATACAAGCTGGTTGCTTGTGATTTCAGGCCATCTTTAGTCAACATGGTGAACATCATGATGCTGTGTTAAAGGGTCTGTGTGTGCTGGGAGGAGTTTACTTTCTGTTTGTGTTTGAGAGTCTTCTGGGAATTAAGCAACATTTCAAGGTGAGTTTTATCTAACATGCAGGAAAGTCTAATATTACCTTGGACGTTTATTTTAGACCAGCAGACCTAAAGATGCACTCAGCCATGTTTTATGTATGTTGTCTTGGATTCACATCGGCCTGGATGCAGCATCATTCAAATGCAAAAGATTTCAGTTACCAATACCATTGTAGAAATTCACTATTCTCAGTCAGCCATGATTAATTTAATAAATGAGTGAAGGTGTCCCATAACAGGGCTGTTACTGAGATTAAACGAGTAGTATTTTGCTGGTCATGCGATCCTGTATGGCAACCCCCATGATGGGACCCTCTTCATGTAGAATTAAACAGCTTTTATAAGGTCAGTGATATGACTGGAGTCCTTAACTCATGTGAGTGCTCATGATATTATACATATGTATTAAAATTACTATTAATTTCTTAGAGTAGTTCACCAAAAAAGAAAAATTCTCATTATTTACTCACCCTCAAGTCATCCCAGATGTGTATGATTTCTTTCATCTGCAGAACACTAACAAAGTTTTTTAGAAGAATATCTCAGCTCTGTAGGTCCATACAATGCAAGTGAATGGTGACCAAAACTTTGAAGCTCCAAAAAGCACATAAAGCCAGCATAAAAGTAATCCATAAGACTCCAGTGGTTTAATCCATGTCTTCTGAAGAAATCTAATCGGTTTTGGGTGAGAACAGATCAAAAATGTAACACCTTTTTCACTATAAATTTTGACATCAGCACTCTCCTTAGCAATCATGATTTCAAGCCCGATGACACTTCCTAGCGCCATGGTAGGAAGTGTTATCGAGCTTGTCATGATCATTCCTAGAGACTGAAACAGCAAGATGTAAATCAATACAAAAAAATAAAATAAAAAATACTGTATATGTATAAAAGAAGGGTTCAGGACACTTAAGCACATTTTACCTCTTGACTCTCATTACTGTAATGCATCCAAAGGTTTTACTGTTCTCATTGTTTTCAGTGATGATTCTCATTACCATCAGTCTTTTTTCATTTACTGTATTTCAGTAAAAAAGATGCTGTTGTACATTGCTTTTTTTAAATCAGAAAAATGAAAGTATCAGGGTAGTACGACTATGCCGTGTTATTTTATAATTTAATTATTTTTTTATTTTTTCACATTGCGGATATGAGAATTGGGGGTAAAATATGCATAACTATCATGATTTTGAAATTACTCATTTATGCTGCGTATTTACAGTACATGGACCAGGAAGGAAATGTTCAGTTTTTAAACAGAGTATGTTTACATGGTACACTTTAATGTACTGTGTAAACAAATGTTTACATTTCAAAAGATCAAGGAAAACTTTGAGGAATGAGATGAGGAGAGGTTGTCTGTGGATAATTTGTTATTTTATGTTTTCTTTACATTTGACAGAATTTAAAGAAAAGAAGGCATGATACAGAGTCTGGAAGGGAGTTGGATGCACTGCAGGGTGCGTTTAATTTCAGACATATGAAAAATAGCAAACCAGAAGAAAAACATTGGTGGTTATGAAACAGCTCATTTGATCTGGACTCTGTCTTAGGTTCCTCATCACCCAATCAGAATGAGAATTCAGAGTCTGGGCACGGGCATTCTCATGGGCAGCCTGGGTCAGAGAAGACTGGCATCAGAAGCATGGCATGGATGGTGGTCATGGGAGATGGAATACATAATCTTACAGATGGACTAGCCATTGGTAAGGGGTTATACATAAAATGATCACTCATTAAAAGTGCATTAAGACTAAATAATAATAATAAAAATCTTTACACCTAAAGAATAGTGCTTTTAAATTTGATGTACACTCCCAAATTAGCAAACAAAATTTTACTAAGCGCACCTGTACTTTATGAATAAAATAATTGTATTTTTTTTTACAAGGTGGTGAGTCTGTTTTCATCTCAAGTTATATATTTTCTCACTTTTTTTTTTTTTTTTACCTCTAGGTGTTGCATTTTCTCAGAGTCTGACGGGTGGACTTAGCACAGCAATCGCTGTTTTCTGCCATGAGCTTCCTCATGAATTAGGTACAACAGACTCCACAACCACAAAGTCAACAAGCTTCTAGTTATTCCTAGTATTAGTAATCAAAATGCAAACAGAATCCATTCATTGATTTATAGACTCATTCATATAATTTCATCTTATTCAGGAACAATAATACTGAATAAACTGCACCTGTAGATGTTCTGCATTGTGAATCAGTATCACGTAAACACCCTTGTTCTTTCCTCTTCTCTGTAGGCGATTTGGCGGTGCTGTTGGCTGCAGGCTGGCCTATACGCAGGCTGGCTGTGTTTAACGCCGTGTCAGCTCTGCTGGGCTTTGTGGGTGTATTGACTGGCACAGCACTGGGGAACCAGTGGGCGGCACACTCTCCCTGGATTCTCACCATCACTGCTGGGGTTTTCCTCTATGTTGCTCTTGCTGACATGGTAATAATTACCAGATTATCTCGCTTGCTAAAATGTGAAATTTCCCCTCATCCCTCTGTTCTTTAGGTGTTATGACATGCAAGAGTCTGTGCCAGGTCCTTCTGTTGATTTTCTTGGAGACTTTTGTTTAATCTGCATAGCATTCATAATGAATACAATATCTTTACATAACCTACAAGATGTGACACTGTTTCCTTAGATGCCTGAAATGCTGCATGGAGATGCTGGGTCTCTGAGCCCTCTGAAGCGCTTCTTCCTGCAGAGTCTGGGCCTGCTGATAGGGGGTGCCATCATGCTTTGCGTCGCCCTCTTTGAAGACCACATTGCTGTTAACCTGGGAGACGGCTGAAGATATAATGACTGTACAAATGGAATGGCATTCTCATGACGGTGTGAGAATTCCTGTCTAACCCTGCAGTATTGTGTATATACCATGTCAGTCATTGAGCTACTGACTGATGGTCTCTTCCTATTTGGATATTCTGAAGAGAGTGCACTGAATGGATTGCTATAAAAGAAGTATGGCCATCTGTTAAATTAGTTGTTTTCTTTAGATCAACTTTTTAACCCCCTGTAAAATACAATTAGATTTTCTGAATTACATATTGAACTTACATATTACTAACTGCAATAGAAGACATGTTTAAATAATTGGTATACTGTTGTATGTTTTAAGCCTTTTTTTGTACATTAATGTGCACCCATTGGTCATTCAAAATCAAGGTGTTAAAAAGGCCTATGATACAACAAGTGATACACTTGTGAAAATGCTTCTACTTTGCATTTTTCTAATTTAATACAGTTTTATTATTACAAATTACATTATCAGCCTAACAATGTGTGTGAAAATTTGAATTGAAAAATGTACTTGATTATTAGTTTCTTAGTATTTGGTGTGTTCCCCTTTTGTTTTAATGACAGCATGCACTCGAGCTGACAGAGCTTTGAGTCTTTTACGAAACTTGATTTATCAATGTTATCTCAGCATGATTTAAAATCTTTCAATTTAAAGAGCATCTTGTGTGCTTCAATGGAAGCAAGAAAATCGTACCTTTCGTCCAAAAGGAGTTAAATGAATATTCTGGGTCCTATAAAAATTAAGTTCAATCAGCAGCATTTGTGGCATATTCCACAAGGTTAGTAAGTGATTTTATCACACTAAAATCACGTTAACATGTAAAATGGCTATACTTTTTAAATGCGTGTTGTAGCATTTATAGACTGGCTCCATTCACTTCCATTGTAATTGTCATTGTTTTTTAAATCGAGGACAAGTCAATTATTTTTGTGAAAATCAACATTATGCCACAAATGCTGAAATGCTGTAAATTGAGTTTAGCTTAAATCGAACCCAGAAAAAATCCTTTATTAATGTCAAGGTCACAAATTTGCTTATTTGAGAAATAGAAATAGTGCAGAATCAAATATTTCTTATTCATTTTACATCATTTCTTTCTTCAAATCCTAAAACTTAATTTCCAGATTTTCAATGTGTGCTTCAATGTTGAACCCTACTGTATAACAGATCACAAACAGGTCTACAAGTTATATTTAATAAAATATGCTGTTAAAACATGCCAACATCATATTCTTGTAGTGTCAAGAGGAACATGAAGCATAGACACACAACAACCACTTGAATGTAGCAATAGCATTTTATTTCAACATTACCAATTCTAAGCCACGATACTGAATGACAAGACCTACTGGCTGCAGCAGTTCATGAATCTGACTAATAAAACCATATGGGAGTTTTTTTATTTTTTTTATTTTGTCTTTAAAGTCAGAGAAACCAATTCATTTTTAATAAGCTCAAATTAAAAAATGACTATGTTCTTTCTTACTTAAATACATGTACAGAGTTTCACATCTGTTAGTAACAAGTAACCATTTAAAAGCTCATACTATGAATTAACAAGGCAAAGTGCTTTCAGGATTGCATTATCACATAAGGAAATGAATGGCTTGAGGTCTTTTTTTTTTTTTGTGGGGTTGAAAGGGTGAGGGTTCTCCTTCCAATGGTCTAGGATGGGTCACATGACTGACCCTGACAGATTTGGACAGAATCTACCGAATTTGCCGCTTGCACCTAGGTCTAAAATGGATACGTACACAGGTACAAAGTTGGTAGGGAGGCTGATATAACTAAAGCCGGTGACCGGCATAGTGTTTTGGAAGGGCGTAAGGCTAGGGAACTCCATATACCCCCTTTTTTTTCCTTGAACAAAATGAATGTGCATAACTCAAACTAACCAACCCCCTTTCAAACCCCCACCACCAGTAGAAAATGGAGTTGTTGCTTCAGTACCAAAGTCACACAACTATCCATGCACTCTACTGAACTCAACCAGATACACTTACACACCACAAAGAGCTGTAAACTTGAGTTCAGAGCGCTCACAGTGAACATTTAGAAGTGAGTGTAAATGAAAAGAGAGACCAAAACCAGGGAAAAAATTAGTACAAATGTAAATGCCAGCTAGTATAGGCTATTTTTTCCCGTTTTGTCAAAACAAGCAAAAAAGAAAAAAAAATGAGCGATAGAGGCGAGACACATATGACATCATTTGAAATATAATGGGGAGAAAGTTACAAAGAGAAAGAAAAATACACACAAAAATCATAATACAGTCTGGCTTCACATTCCAGTGGTACTCTGTTGTGTATACTTGTAAATATATGTTACACACAGACAGACACACAGTCGAGCACACTAACTGTTGTCTTAAATCACCGATTGTTGGTTATAAGTTATATATCTGTTCCATATACATATATATTTATTTCCATTTTTCAACAACTGGTGGAGATTTTGATGCATCAAGCTGTAACACAGAGGTAGGAATAATGCTACTTAAAATGCCTCATGTTTCGCTAAATCTAAACCATAGTCTTGGTAACCCCACGGATATGTGCGAGGCTTAAAGCAGAGTGGTAGGTGTTTTATGCAAGCAAGTTACGATCTTGTTCATTGATACAGAATTGGTGTGATGTAGTAGACCCTGCAATGGTCCCAGGCGTTTGCTGGTGATGGTATCTCCTACACGTTCAACTTAAAAACAGGATAAGAATATTTGCAGATATGTCGATGAGGTATACAGGGTTTGATATGACCCCAGTTCATTTCACACTCGCATACGGAGACACATACACACTGGGTGCTGCCCTACAAGATCGGTCGCTACGTTTACAATGTTGAAACACCAAACAAAATCTGGGATCGGACAAATGCCACCTACAAGTCCAGGATCGTTTCGTATTTCAACCTAACGGCTCAAAGGTCAAATACTCAGGTAAATAGTGCATCGTTTTGTGACTTTTGTTTTTATTGAACACTGAATCACAGTCACTTTGTCTGATGCCAGTGCAAATGTTACGACGCAAATTACGAATTTTAACTGGTAGCGAAATACTTGGCATGTCAAGCAGAGCTTGGAAGCAGTGATCGTAACCCTGTTTTATCAGAAAGGGTTTCCATCCAAGCCGTTTGGGTTTTGAATATGGAAACGTAGCCACGGTGTAGTATTTTTGCTTGTGTAACAGCAAACTTTTGCAAAGTCTTATAGACAGTGGATCCAAGTGAAACTGGATTCAAAAGTCCACTTGATTGAAGTCAGTCCTTTCAAAATGGCCAAATCCTGCACTCATCCAATTCACATTCAGTTTGACTGAAATAAGGCTCTCTTAGCACTGAAATCTTTTATGTTAAGTTTCAGTTACAAGAAGAGGGTGTTAACCTAAGGTGCCACAGATTAAATAGCAAGGCCAATAGTAGCCAGAGCCAACAAATCTTAAGAAATATACAATTGACTCTTGATGCTTGTATTGCTTGTTCTTGAATGAAATCAAGTGGCCATCTCTATAGACACATACATTGGTCCTACTTTGTGAAATACTAGAGTACGTATTCAGTGTGCTCCCTGTAATTCAGGTTCAAATGTAAAATCATTGATTGCTTCAGGCCAAAACAAAGGACCTTAAAAGTTACAACTGAAGTTATTCTGGACTAAACTACTGAAGATGTCTCCCAGTATTGGTTGCCAACTATTAAACGGTACATCCATTTTGACTGGTACAGTGAAATTCAAAAAGGAATGTTGCATTATGACACAAGTACAATTGTTTTGAATTTTTTGAGAATTTACAAACACACTAAATGGCAAATGTTGGGATCTTGATGGTTCAGACATCGACAAATTAAAAAAGAAAAATCGCCCAGCAATTAAAGGTTCTTTGGTACCACATAACATTTGGCCCAAAGTTCAAATATTGTATGTAGGGTAAATAAAACTGCATATTTCACAGGTCAATGGTGACAATGAAGGAGGACCAACACAGTTTAACAACATTCAAGATACCATTTCCAAACTCTAATCCGATTAGAAGGAATTGTAATCCTAGGCAATGCGCTTTGCTTTTGGTATTAAATCAAATGATCAGAGGTAAATTAGGTCTAAACACCCCCACACACAAACACAAATTATGCTTTCAAGCCACAAAAGCTCACACGGACTTTCAGTGGCGCTGGAGAGGGTATATGGAAAACGGCACTCTGACCAATCAGCCAATGAACAAACAGATATGCCATCTTTCCAGTGAACAAGAAGTATCGATAAGGCTTTGACACCCATCACAGTTTCCAACAAGTCCATCGTACATTCCACAAGAAAGTGCCACTTATGGAGGCGAAGCAGGAAGGAGTTTTCTACAATCCGAAAAATAAATAAGAAAATAAAATACCCTGCTCGAAGAAGAAGAAATATGATGGATGATGTACGAGGGCATTTTTCCTCCATTAAGGATACTATGGCGCACAAAAAAGTTATTGCACTTCAGTCCATTTCAGGTGGATACTTTTGACGTCAATACAACAGAGTAAAGGAGTCATGCCAATATTCTACAAGACACTGGGTTACAACTAATCTCAGATGCATTACCACACAAACACGACACGGCAAACATCTACTTCGCTAAAGAATTCACACTTTGTAAAACTAAACACGTTTCTCCATAGAGTTCGAACCGGTCACTAGCTAGAACCGGACAAATGTTTATTTTTTTATTTTGTATTTTTTTCTCTCTCATTACTGTTGAATTAAACTTACAAATATTATTTATTCATCTGCGGTGTCGTGACAAATTCAATCGAGTGTTTTGATGACTCAAAACACAACCACGTGGATGGTGGCTATTTTTGAATCTTACAACAGTTGTTCATTCATAAGGCTCACTAAAGGTGTTAATGGAAGACCATACCCTGTGGCATGTACTTGTTAACAAAAGGCACAATCCCACATACTTGTCAAAAAGTGTATTATACTTTTAAGAGATGATGAAGATGCTTACAGACTCCAAAGAAATAGCAGCATGCCACGCAAAGCAGTCATTTTCTCAACCAAAGCCTATAAGCAAATCAGGACAGCGTTTTGGATTTAAAGATGAAGTTTTGTGATCGGCGAACGAAGTGCTTGGGCTATCTCTTGTGGCACTATGCAAATTTGTGAGATCAAAAGAAAGTATTCCTGCATAGCTTTCGTCAAATATGAAACAATGAATTTTAAAGGGATCCCTACGTGCCCTGTCAGATAAGCCATTCAGTCAGGCTTTGGTGGTCTTCTAACTAGCCTTATGAAAACAAGCTGCTGGTGAGAGCAACAAAAAGCAGCTATTTTTTCTGATATATCATTTCATTCGCTAGCAGATTTACAATTTGTAATATTAGCGCTTATAGAGTAATAACTCAATGAATAAGAGGTATGAAGCAAAACACTAAGCCAGGATGAAGGACATCATCTAAGTTCAAGAGCACCTCCTGAAAACTCCAATGTTCTCCATTCACAAGGCCTCAGGAATGCGACCTTAGGATTCCAGTTGCACGGAGCATGCGTAGCTAAAAGCCTACTTAAAAATAATGTTTCAGTATATATAGCACGATAGATTTTAAGGACAACTAGTTTGAGGTAAGATTGCAACATCAAGGCAATTCTGACCACACTTCTTGAGGAATTACATATAGCACAATTCAGTATTGTGCTCTTGTTATTTACCTTGTTAGAAAGATTTGCTTTTATAGGACCACAGAAGTTTTTACTACCTAAATGTTGCAATCAAGATAACGAAATAAAAATGGGGACAAAATTCATTAACCTTGGCTTGCAAAGAATGTCATTGGGCAATATATATATATATATATATATATATATATATATATTTTTTTTTTCTTTTTTTTTTTTTTGCTTCAGCCATTCCCATTTTTTTTTACCTTGCACTTCCTTTGTTCATTGTACTGTTATTTTTTTCCCCATCTTTGCACATTTTTAATGCTGTATTTCTAATAGATTCAGGTTAAACGTTCAAGAGTGTAAATCAGTACCTGACAATTCATTTAGGAGAAACATTTTTTTGTTGTGATTATTTGCTCTGTTAGAGTTTTAAAGTTTCAAGGACTCATTTTTTTTAATTTTAAGGTCAAAATGAGCTGTTCCATTTAATGTGCTACGGTAAAGACTTGACACACATATATTAAACAAAAGAAAGTAACATTTATATACCTTCTAGTGCAAAAATTCCTAATTACTGAAAATTATGATTTTGAGGCCAGAAGCCATTATGATGCATCTTTCAGCAAGACAACCTATAGAACTGTGTGCTTCTAATGAATCTCACTGCTAGAGGAATGAGATCCAAGGTTTACGGCGAAATCTCTCAAGTGCTGCGACAGCTGAATTATACCGTTTCCTCTTAAGGCAAAAAGTTGGGAGATAGATATAGGTTAAATGAAACGGGTGTTTTGAGTATTGCCTTAAATGGATGCGTTTTCAAGTAGAAGGGACACTGAGGTCCACTGAGGTAAATCAGACATTCTATCAGCCATTAATACCTTTGTGAGAAACAAAATAATGATATCAATACAAATGTAAGGATGGACACACACAATAAGGACACTGAGATAGCTACAATTAATCTGCTTTCCAACATAATGATTACAATTATTAGACAACTCTACTTTTCCAAGTGTCATATTTAAACTGCCGGCAAGTAACTGCAACCATTATAGCTTGGTCAACAGGCAATGAAAGCTGGCCCTTCATAGCAAAGTTGTGTATAAAAAAAAATAAAAAAAAAAAAAAAAAACGCACAATTGCTCATTTGGTGATTCAGATTAAAATGAGAAAACCTAGGTAAATGCTCAAATCTGCCCTTCAGTTTTTAATAAAATTAAGGCATTTTATAATTCCACTGTGCAGAAATAAACATTTCCCCAAATTATCAATGCCTTCAACTAATCACAATGGAACATAAAAAAAATTTGTTTTTGAAGGAGCCGTTGACTGGATGACTCAAATCCGGCCTTTTTAATTGATAAGGGCAAATGCTAAGTTATGGCTTAGCAATGAAAGCTTCGACTTCTCAGCAACTTCAATGGGTGGAGGGGAGCTCCACCAAGGGCAAACCAGCCCATCAGTATAGCTTAATTAAAAATATACTGGCATTTTGAGACAGTCTGATTGTGAACGTACTGGCATTTTTATTTATTTAGCATACTATGTGAATTTCCAAAAGAAAAAGAAAAAATATACAATGGGCACAGTAGCTTATGTTAGCTTGGACTTCTTATTTTGGTAATGGTCTTGCGTACACAAAAATCGAACCAAAGGAATCATTCATTCACATTTTACAAACGTATTAAAATGAGAAAGGAAACAAAAAGTTATGGCACTAAATGATTTTGAGGAGAAAACTCCCCACATCAGTTATATTCTACTCATATTTTCTCTCAGAAATTGCCTCTTTGTAACTGGTTCCCTTATTGTTCATTTACAGAACATCAAATGCAACAACTCAGTCTATTATACATTCTGAAAGCATTAAATTCCAAAGTTCTGAATTGTTCAAAAACTAATGCATGCAAGCTCCGCACCAACAACGAAGTAAGCTGCTACCATCACACCATCCATTCGACAAAACATGAACAATTTTAGTGCAATGCCGATAAGACAATTACAAATTTGAGGATTTAAAGCAAGTATGTTTTAGTTTGTTTTGGCTGAGTAGAATTCTTATCGCTAATAACAGACAAAGATCGCCTCTATAAAAATTAGCTCCAAGATACAATCAAAAGCAGCACTTTTTCTTGCACCAAATGAAATGCAGAACTACTCACAGGCTCCACGGGCACTAGTTCATTCCAACTCAACTACATGTGGTATGACTATCCTATGTAATTTATAAATAATCCTTTTTTTTTTTTTTTTTTTTGTACATCTACAAGCAGTATAACTGGCAGTGCAAATAACATCAAGCTCACCATAACTTGCACTTCATTATCGTACCCTGTGCAGTCTACACATACAATCCTTCCATCCACCAAACTGTACACTACTGTAAGTGATAAAGTCAAGCTTAAATATACTACAGGTAAATATACACCAAAATTAATCTAACTTCATCCACATGGAAATTCCTCTGTCATGTAGCCCATTAGAATTAATTTCTCTGTGAAAATTTTAAAACACAGCATATTTGTACTCGGAGGTCAGAGATTTGCCCAGTTACAGCTTGTGAACAGATGCTGATATATGCAAAAGTGTTTTTTCATTAACAAGTGCTTTGTATCAGGCCTATATAGTCTTTTGGTAGCAGCCAAAACCTGTCATTAAAATGACAAAGAGGTCATTTCAGAAATCCGTGTAAATACATTCTCCACATGGCCTTTAAAATGTCTCACATTAGTTTATCTGGTTTGTCTAATGCACCTTCATTCCCCAATAAAATATCACTTACTATAACAAGACTTCAAAGCTACTTTATCTACACCATTAACATTATAATGAACTAATGAAAGTAACAGTATTGGTATACTTGAGAACAAGTCCGCATTTCATGGCAAACGTATGCATTAGTTTGTAAATGTTTTGAATCAGTTAGGGTGGAATATAGATTTTTTACTTTGTATAGCTCCTCCTAATTGTGAAAAACATGTAAGTGCTTTTGCTCGTTAAAAAAAAAAAAAAAAAAAAAAAAAAAAAAAATTAAAAGCCCTTTCAACTGATTGTCTCATTACCGACTGAGCAAATATTGCCTGTTTGTGGTACACACACACAAAAAAAAAAAAAAAAAAAAAATGCTTCTAACACACATTCACATGTTCTTATTTCATGGTTTAGGTGCAAAAAACCTATTGGAAGCACAATCTTAACTTTAATTAATCTAACTTTGGCAATAAGGAAGCATTTTATAAAAAGCAGGGGTGAATAGATATTTTCCTGTATATTACTTAATTTAAAAGATAATGCTTTTTTTTTTTTTTTTTAAGATATCTTTCAGTTCTTAATAAAATTTGATTTAGAAATTGATCAACTTTGGTCATACCCATGACTGCTCCCCAAAACCATAAACAAATATAAAACAGTCTAATCAGTCATTCACAAAATTTGACAAATACATTTATATTTTGACCACATACACTCCTCCAAGTCAGAAAAACCCAACTGGGTTCTGATATATGAATCAATCAGATCTTCCTGAATGAACTGAACTATCAGTCAATCATTTCATAATGGATTATAGTGAAATAGTCAACCCATGCACCATTTTATCGACTCTGAAAGACCATTTACAGACCAAAAATAAAAGAAATATAAAAAATAATAATTCAGTAGGCACTGTGAAAGCAACTCCACACTAAATATTAAAGCAATATCACCCAGCAAAGCAGTAGACTTAACTGAAGATATTTTATGAGCCCCTGCCAACCCAAAAAGTGAAAATAAAATAAATAAAACTGGAGGCCCCAAGGAGCAAGTTCTGTGTATGACACTTGTAGTTTCAATAGTCTGTAATGACATTTTTGTGCTTTCTATACTTCCTTAGTGTAGTATCTTGGTAATGTTTTATATGCCCGATATCATGACACTTAAAGACTCCTCTTCTTCTGCCCACCTACAAACAGTGATCTGGACTAGCAAATACCTCCAATGTAAACCTGATACGAAATTTCCAAAAAACTCATCCAAACACTATTCCTTTTCTCTCTGACAGTAAACATGCATTATATATTAGACCCCTCGATTAGAAGGTAATTGGTCTTTTGGCTTAAGGTAGTATGGTTTTCCCTTCTGTCAAAATGATTCTGTTAGGTTGTTTTTGTTTTTTCCTGATCTGTGCTAAATCAGATTGCACCTCACATAAAAACCTCAAAACGTAAGAGTCAAGTATGGGATGAAAAACTGTTGCGCAAAAGTGGACGCCACACATACACACACACACTCGTACACAAACAAACACACAAGACCACTATCAAATACATGGTCCCACAAATTCATGCAATTCTAGTGTAACCCGTTTAAATTGTTCCTCAGGGCAGGCTGTAAATTCCTATGCAAGGCCACAGCGTCACGCGAATAGGAGGCATGATATGGAAACCGATCCATTATCACTGTTACCATGGAGAGAGACAGCTGCATAATTCTAACATTAACAGAGTCAAATTGACCGAAATGGAGAAGAAAATAATGACTGACACACCAGTGATGGATACTGGTTCAAATAAATGGCTTAGATTCAGATTTTAGACATATTACACTCATATTAAATGGACAGGATTTAAAGGGACAGTTCACCCAAATATGAAAATTCTGTCATGCTTTATCCTTTTCTTGTTACAAAGTCATATAACTTTTTTCCATTGAACAAACAAGGCAGAATGTTACAGATTGACATATTTAGTCACCTGGTTGACATTACGATCAGTAAATGATGACAGAATTTTCATATTTGGATGAACTATCCTTTTAAGATCAGACGGGGGGAGGAAAGTCAAGGAAATAAATATAAATAAATAGCTAAATTCATCCTCTTGTGTTCTCTCTCTACTGAGACGTAAAGAAATGCTTTGACACTGGCACAAGAGGGATGTGTGGCTGTAATTGCATATAGATTTATCTAAGTGTGTAGAGAGGACCAAACTAAGCAACCATGCGCAAGATCCCTTTGCGATTTTGCACGTGGTGCGTTTTTTTTTAGCGAGTAAGAATGCCTCACTCAGTCAAGCAGCCATCCAAGCCAATGGTAGCACCATGGCGATCTTTGCCGTAACCATGGCGAAGGCCTCCATTGGGCAGAGGGGGGCAGGCGGCGGTGATGCCACAGTGCTTGAGCAGGTTGAGGCTGGGAGAAGAGGGTGACGAGGAAGAAGGGGAGGAGGAGGAAGGCTTCATGGTTGAGAGAATGAGAGCTAGGCAGTCGGCAACAGCTTTGTTGGATGCGCAAGCCAGGGCTGGCGTATGACCTGCAAGATCACACACAACAAACAGAGATATTAGCTTAGGAAAACCTTGTCATTTAAGCAGATATTATTTCCATGATTAATAGCCATATCTCGTCATTCTAAATTGACGATAATATGATATCACAAATTGACTTGTTCTCAATGACATGAAGAATCAAACTTTCCTTGATCTTTTGACATATAAGAGTTCATTGAACTTCAAAAACATACTGCAAGCTTCAGAAAGAAAAACTTCCTCCTTAATAGAAAGAGCATTTATTTAAACATGGCTGTTCAAATGGCCCGTTTGGAATTTGTGGAACTTGTGACATCACAAGGACCAAATACATCTGCATATGACCACCTCTTCAGCAAGAAATCAACACCTATTTTTCATCATTGCACCCTTGGCCCCGCCCACTGGTGCTCAGTTACACATGTGAAGAGGAGAGAGGGCCTGACATGGGAGATTCATTTACAGCAAAGGGGACTTACACAGGACACTTCATGTGCCCATCTGGATTTAAATGTTTTTCTACATAAAAATGCACTAGATGAACGGCTTTGACTGTTATTATGCATCGCGCCTCTTTTAAAAAAGACGCAATGTCAAGTTATAACTCTAAAAAGGAGTCCTCCATTCTATTTCATTCAGCTGCACCATTTCATCCTGGACCGTTTTTGCACCCATCTGTGCTATATTTAATTGTTGGTCTTTTGTAAACATTCACTTGAAGGACGTCTTTGATCGTTTTGATGCATTTCCGGCGAAGTATGCAGCCTTTTAAGAGCAAGCGCAACATTTAAAAACGCGTCTCAGTCTTCTGCTGCCACTGTCTGAAAGAAACACAGGCCGTTCTTGGTGTAAACAAACAGGGAAGATGTGAGATGTGAAGACCAACGTCTCTGCTTTGGCCTGTTGAAGCACCCAACATCACCGTGGTTTGTATTACGTTTGTGTATTCAGTGTAGATTGTATGTGCTTTTGGGCTCATATCAGCGTGGATTGCGCAGATTGTATTTCAGTGTGGATTGTATGTGCTTTTGGGCTCATATCAGCGCTGACTGTTTGTGAACCAGTCAAAGTATGATTCAAGCTTTGCAGAGGAACTGTTATTGAAAGATGAGGCAGTTAAACACAACCGGACCCATGAGTAAACAGTTTAATTCAGGAACGTTTCAAAGGTCATGACTGTTTGATAGTTGCTGTGCTTGAGTGAATATTTTGATACATTCAGATGAAATGTGTTGGCTGTATGTTATGTGTTAACCCTGAAATGTAGTTTAATATATTATAATGTGAAGCTTGTTCATTTTCTTCCATATGATTTTGAAATATGGCTGAATTTGAGGGGCTGCACAAAGTAAGCCAAATCATAACAGCGGGCATTTACACTGAAATCTTAAAGGACCAGATAGCTTAAAACCGAGCGTTTCAGACAGAGGGCCAGAGACATGGTGAAAATGTATCATATTTTATTAAATTATGACTGTTTTGGTGCAAAAAATACTTTACTGACATTATAAGTGGACCTCAGTGAAGATAATAAAATTATTTAAAAAAAAAAAAAAAAAGTAATGACCCCTAAAAAATAAAAATGAAACATGTGTTTCAGCAGTAACACTACAATATAAATGTATTGGGCCATATTCCAAATGATGATTTATGCCCTTGTGGCCCAACAACAAGTCAAGACCTTGGTGACACAATACTCTATGCACAGCCTTATCATTGGGTCTGGCGAACGAGCAGCACACCTGTAAAATTTCTGCCCCGGTTCCCATGAATTTAATCGACACCTGCTTATGAGCACCCTTCTTAATCATAAAATGACAAACACAAATGAAGGACAAGACTGCAAGTCCAAATCAAGTGTGCCATTTGGGACAGGGCCTAAACTGACTGCAGTCAATTATGAAGTCATGTCTGGACACAGACTAATTTGATTAATTCACTGTACAGTAGTAAAGCCTGTCTTACCTTCCTCATCCACTGCCAGCACTGTGGCTCCACGACTCAGCAAGGCCTGAACCACTGTAGCCAAACCATTTCTGGCCGCAATGTGGAGGGGCCTGTAAAGACAGAAAGAGAGAAAAACAATTATAATGCAATGCTTTTTAAATAATTGCCAAGCTTAAATGAGATGGTTGGGTTCAATTCAGGGACGCCAAAACCGGGAGGGCCACGCCCCTCCCTTTAGCCTACACCTCAACTGAACTTCGGCTGACATAAAAATATGCGCACTTCCGGCACACGCATTAATAGTAGTTTAGCATGGGAATTGACTGATAAGGAGTGACTACTAGCTGCTTTGAATACAAGCTTCAGCAAATGCAAACAAGTGACGGGCGCTTAAGTAACTCATTTCGTAAAGCTTTGAAATCAAGTAAAATAACGGGTTTTCAAATATATGTGGGTTTCGTGTTATTCTTCTTTCAAGAGGGAAATTTTACTTAATTCACAGTACGACAAGTTTGATATTGAAGATCAGTCTTAAAGTCAGCAGAATAAGACAAAGCAGGACAATGAACAATATTGCTTTGTATCCTATTATTGGGGATAAGGAAATAAATTTAACCCTTAACTCTTCAAGACACACAATGTCGAATGCAATATGCCGTTTTATAAAAGGTATAAAACACAGGGCATTTTATGCTTGTGTAATGTTGCTGAATGCAGAGACAAACAATAAAACGACTGTCAAACGATTTAATAGACATAACAAAGAGGGACCCACACAAGAACATAGCTGAACCACTTCAGTGTTCCAGAAGGATCCGAAACTGAAGACAGCTACCTAAAAGGCATGCGTGAACTGTGCAATGACAAGTGTATAGCCAGTCTCTCTCTGTGCCGGTGGCGCGGAAACAGATCTGAATCTTAGTTAGATTACATCAGCATTCGAACTATGTATGTTGATAAATAACTAGTCAGTCACCTTGATTTGACAATATTGGAAGCTGGTCTGGTATAAATTGGAAATATATTTTATTTTATTTATTTATTTAAATAAATTGGCCATATTGACTGCGGAATGTTGTTGTGATGTCATCACAACCAGCCCAGTGTGCTGCCCCCCTACTTCAAAACTCGTTCCGACGCTGGTGGTTCAATTTATATTAGTTAGTGGTCGTTCACACAAAGTGCATCTTTGCATTATTCTGTGATGTTTATTTAATGGTTTTTCCTATATGTACATGCGCTAAACCAGTGGTTCTCAACCTTTTTAACTGCAAGGCCACTCACTGACCAAGACATCATTCATAGGCCCCCTGCATTCCCCAAAAAAAATAAAAAATAAAAATAGCCAGGGTGAGAGCTCAGTGGTGCATTTTATCCAGAGCAAGAAACACAACGTCAGTTTATGTAGTAATCATGATTTGTTTCGCATTTTTAACATTAAAAATATATATTTATAAATAAATAATAATAATGATAATAATAATAATCATTATGAGGAGAAAACTCACATTTGAAGCATACTGTTGGTTGCATTGATAAGGATAGGGTTGTGGATCTCCTTTAAGATCAGCATGGCACACATTTCATGAGCCTTCAAGCACAGACAAAGTTATCAAAAAGCACAACATTTTTATTTAAATCAGATAAAAAAAAATTAATAAAAAAAAGAAATTATTGTTAGGTTTCCATAAAGAACTATGTTTACCTTGCTGCAGGCAAGATGCAGGGCAGTGTTCTTGTTCACATCCAGGAGAGACAGGTCAGCTTTGGCTCTGTGCAGCAGCAGGGCTGTATAGAACAACAACAGAAAATCTGCATTACAACTAAAATCAGTAATAGAAGTCACACATTTACACATTGACATTATTTCATTTAGCATGGCAAAAATAAACAAAAACAAAAAGAACAAATCTTCATATACTTAATTTTTTTAATTCAATTATTTCACTTATTTATTATTAGATTAAAAAAGAAAAAACATGCTGCACTGCCTACAAGGAATAAACAGGGTTCCCCCACACATTTTGACCAATTTCCATGCCTTTTCCTGTTGTTTCCGATTACCGGATAAGGATTTTTAAAATATTTTTTAATTCAGACCGATTTGCTAATGAATAATTTAGACTAATTTGTGAACCAACTAATTCATTGCCAAAAAAACCATACTGAACCAATCAGGTATGAGTAAAGTGACATCTCTGACGCAATGAAGTCACTCTCCCTTTGATCTTCAGCGGCGGCATAACGCCCTGAATGTCTCGCGAGAAGTAAATCACCCGAATCTCTCCAAGCTGTTGGTGTCAAATGTCACTCATTCATGTGCACAAGCTTCAGGTAGCCCTTTTCCAAGGACATTGTTCAGGTGCGGGTTCCTGGGCTGGTGCGAATTCTCGAACTGTTCCGCGCATTTCCACCGCAGAAAAGGCCGTTCTGGGGCCGAAAACCTGGTTCCACACAGGCCCCAAAAGCTTGCTGGTCTCTACGCAGGCACGGATTCTATCAGAAGGTGGGATAATGTTTCGTCACCATGGTAAAGTTTTCCCAAAGAACAACAGAAGCTATCATTTGCAGTAGAGCCCGACAGATATGGGATTTTTGAGACCGATACCATTTTAGAGAGGGAAAATTCACCGATTACCGATATGGTGGCCAATATATTTAATTTTTGAGCTGGAATGAAAACAGACCTTTTCTATGTGGATTTTTCACCGATATGACTATGCAAAGGTACTCAGAAGGCTGTTTTCTTAAACAAATATTTTTATCAAAGAATATTTGACATTATTATACATTGTCAACAAATTCTAGAAATGAACACTAAGAAAATAAAGAATAAATAAAAATACAATAAATAGCTTAATAAACATCAGTACAGTATGTTTAGTATCAGTCCAATTCTGACCATTTAAATAAAGAATAAATAAAAATAAAATAAATAGCTAAATAAACATCAGTATTGTTTAGTATCAGTCAAATGCGTACTATATTAATACTGCCGAGTCAAGATAAACAGATAAGCAGCGGTGTTACACTGTATTCTGCTATACAAGTTCAGGGGAAATTTTCAATGGTGGAAAACCAGACTTTTAAATATTACATTTTAAAATGTAATGACTGGAATTGTTCGGTTGAAGAGGGTACCAAACTGTGAATCCTGAACAAAACAGTTTGGTGAATACATGTTTACTCATTAGCTTCCACTCAATCAATGACAACAATGAAAGTAGCTACGTGATTAGCTAGTTAGCTATAAGCTTGTTGTCACGGAGAGTAAAAGACAGACAATGTTTATTTTACTTTCCAGCACTGTGTCTCACCAACTAGGTAATAACATAGCATGAAATCAACACTCAGACACAATCCACCACCGCACCGTTGTCTGCTGAGCTGCAAAAAGATGCTCTGATGTTTACCTTTCAATCTGCTACATTACTGACTGCACTGACAATCTATAGCTGGCTAACAGCAAACAGACATGAGTGACATGGTTGTCAGGGACAGGGTTAACGTTATATTAGTTATATTGAAAAGGGAAAATGATGGGGTCATGATTTATTAAGTTTCCAGTATGTATTTAACAGACTAGTTAACAACTTACCGTGATGACACCGCTGAACTGCGCCCTGTGTGCAGAGCCTCGTCAGTTCAGCTCTGTAAACAATGGAGTTGGAGCACGCGCTGCTGGACAAATGCTATGACACCAATTCTAAAGCATTGTTTTCTGCATTATATGTTCTGAAAAAAAGTTTTCATATTGCCGCATATACGCCGATACCGATATATTGGTGAAAGGCTAATATCGGTGATAATATCGGTCGAGCGCAAGTTTGCAGTAAGGAGAACTTCTTCGCTCTATAACAACAATAAAAACAAAACACAAAATTATCATAAAAAAAAGCGTTCAGGTAACACGACGAAACAAGTGCTTGCGATATGGTATTTACGAAGATCCGAGATAAACTAGAGAGATAGCAAAGGAAAAAATATACTCTATGAGAATAATGATGCACACCACCTTCAATCGGAGGGACAATTGACCAAATCATAAACAAATTGAAAAACACTTAAGGGAGTACAGGGACCATAAGAAGGACATAAGCTGAGCGACAGTGGACGGAGCAACCATGGTTTGGACTCAGACACCGACCAGCCTGCTAACTAACCGGGGCATTGAATTCAGCCTGTAACGCTCATGATAAACAGTGAATCGCTGGTGTCCTCTGCATCCGATCTTAGTAAGTTGTTATATTTGCCAACTTTGTTAGCTTTTCTTACACTGTTATCTTATTGTGTGCATTGTTTTGTTCTGTAAGGGGATTTTTGACCAGCTACTCACTAAGTTTGGAAGATCGTGGCTATCTGTTAAAACGGTGGGATCCTCAATAAATAATATAATATGCTATAGCAAAAATCCAAATACAAGCATCTGCTACACCAATGTTAATAATGATTGCACTGTAACAGTTTACAGAACTTAGCAAGTTAAGCCATAGTTCATACAATATAATGTAATTACATTACCTGTCGTCTTTAGCGTAGATATTGTTTTTAACGTTCTTGTTGAGCAATGTAATAACGATGGATTGCATTAATCCGTATGTTTATATATGTCCTCAAAAACAAGAGTAAAAGCTGTATGCAAACACACTGTGACGTGCCATGTTTGTTTATGTTTGAGGTAGTCACGTGAAACTACCACGAAGACAGTAACCCGTTGCGTCACCGTTCGGCTCTCAGGTCAGTGGAAAAGTGCGGCCAGTTTACGATAAACTCCAGATTGCCCCGGCCGTGAACCAGGAGCACAGGCTTGGCATGAGAACCATCGCAATTTCGATGGAAGGGCTAGGAGTTAACCAGCACAAACTCAGGATCAAACTCCGAGTTGACAGAGAACATTTGTACCGAGAGTCTTGCAATCGCTCAACAAGATCTAAACCGGTTTGGCTCTATCTGGTTATGTCAACCTGAAACTCAACTATTAAGAGTTTATTCAACTAGTTTTGTGCAGTGGGCCACTGGACGGGCACTTACCCACGGCACCGCTTTGGCCATTATCGGCAGCCACCATCAGTGCAGAACGCCCAGAATGGTCCACGGCGTTGATGTCAGCTCCGTGCCGCAGAACCAGCTGCAGCCCAGCCACGTCCTCAGCGACTGCAGCCGCGTGGAGCGGGGTTCTAGCAGCAAAACACAGGAGAGAGCCATTTATGTGTGCAATCCATAACTGCCATGGCTGGCTTCCCATAACCTTTCATGTCCTCAAACATATGGAGAGCTGTATACTCAATCATATATGCTACTATTAAGGTATCTTATATCTAAGATATTAAATATCTTAGAAAGCCAATAGGACTCTTATGTCTTAGCTAATATTTAACTGCTGTAACGTTTTTCCAAGTCAGAATTATTAAACCTTCACCAACCTTCCTTTGGCATCCCTGATGTTTACCAGCGAATTACAAACACTGGATTCCAACAGCAGCTCTGCAGAACCACTATGGCCATTAATGCTGCAATGGAATAACATAAACAGATAGAGCACCATTACACAGACATTCTATGGAGTTACAAAATGAAAAACCAGACAATACACTCTGGTACATAAGACAGTTTTGGTTTAGGCAAAAACAGGGACTAACACATTTAAATAGAAGTGAACATTAGTGCCTCTGCCTTTGCAAGCACCACTAATGAGCATTATATGCATTATGCTTTGGAGTGGGAAATACTTTACATAAACTGGAAGAATACTCACAGAGCACAGTGCAGTGGGGTGAAGGGGTTTCCCTCCTGGATACTACATGGTTTAAGTTCAAGTAAAACATCCAAACAGTCTTCATGACCTGTTATTTCACAAGCAAAAAGATGTCACTCATGTCAAATATTTCAAATTTCTTCAATGCACTTTAAGTAAGGTGAAAGAGCCACTGAGGGACAAAAGGTTTGACATCATACCATGATAGGCTGCCCAATGTGCGGGTGTGTAGCCATGGCGGTCTGTGAGTGGGTCATGGGGATGGGAGTGGTCAGCAGCAGAAAGCAGATTGGAGAGAATGTCAACATGGCCACAGGAAGCAGCCAGATGGACTGCGGTTCGCCCCTGAAAATCTCTGCTCAGGACTGAGACATTGTGGGACAGCAGGGCGGTTACACAGTCCTCCCGACCCATCACCACCTACAAAGACAGGCCTGGTTAGAAACTCCATTTGAATAGAGGACAATAACGCATTAATTCAATTATGTTTCCATGAACTTACCCCTCTGTGTAAGGCTGTTCTTCCTCTCCTGTCTCCCATATCAGGGCAAGCTCCTCTCTCCAGCAGCAGATGAACGCAGTCAGTGTGTCCCCCCAGCACTGCCAGCATCAACGGAGTTCTGAGAAGAGAGAAGTTTCTAATAATGCAAAAGTGATTTAAGACAGTTTTGATCACTTATCAAAAGTGTTTGGGAATGTTATGTTTAAAAGTAGCACATTGCATTATTCCTAAGTACCTACCTGCATTATGTTTTATGGAAAGTAACACATTGTTTCTACTTTTTCCCTCACTTTCAAACATATGCTTAAAGCACTAGGAAGTGTAATCAAGCTTGAAATCCTGATCATGCCTAGAGACTGGAGGTCGACCAATAGTGGGTTTTGCAGATACTGATAACTAAGGTGGCGGAAAAGGCAGTGTGGTGATGGGGGCGTGGCCGAGCAATGTCTGTAGAGAGTGAGGCCGGAATAGGAAGAATGGTAAGGATTGACACCTGTGGGAAATTATCTCTAACAGCTGTTCTGTGTTGCAGTGAGAGCTGGAGAGGGATAAGAGGCAATCCAGACCGCCGGAGGAGGGAGAGTTGCACGCAGCAGTGTGGATGGGTGCATTTATTTGTGTGTGTTACGTTGAAAAACCAACCTGTGTTAAAAAAAAAAATAGATTTACATTGACTGTTCACCTGGCCCTTGCTTCCTCCTTCAAAGAGAGTTCGTGACTTGTCACAGGCCGATTTTTCTTTTAAATAAATTCAATTTATAAATGATAAAAACAAGTCTTTCCTTACTATAATGGGCACAGACATCGAGACTTCAAGACTCTTAAATGTATAAAATCCCAAAAGCAGTTTATTGTGCAACCAAAATCACAATAATAACCAGAAATAAGAAAATTTGGTGCATAATGCGGGACTTTTAACTATAAAAAGGACTCTTATTGTGAAATGACAGACTCTGGGTTCCGTTACAATGATCTACATGCAAGTATTTACCAAATTAAGCTTTTTATAGCCTATATAATCACCAAATGAAGAGTTTTGTAGATATATTGCACCAGATGAGATGTACTGATGAGGAATAAAAAAAAAAAAAGAATAATAATAAAAAAAAAAAACTATCGGCAACTATCAACATCCATTTTTGCAGCTAACTGATAGTTCCAAAAAGCAACTATTGGCACAGATTAATCGGTAAAACCGATATATCGGTCTAACTCTACTAGAGACTGCAATGGCAAGATGTACAATGGAAAACTTACATATTGGTCGGTTTTCTTTTATGCTGCCTGTATGTGCTTTTTGGAGCTTCAAACTTTTGGTCACCATTCACTTTTATTGTATGAACCTACAAAGCCGAGATATTCTTCTAAAAGTCTTTGTTCGTATTCTGCAGAAGAAAGTTAGTTATACACATCTGAGATGGCACGAGGGTGAGTAAATGATGAGAATTTTAATTTTTGGGTGAACTTCAAATTCTGAACCACCAGCATAGTTTGCACTATAATGCCTACTACACTATATTGTTGCACCACTTGCAGTGTAGACAGCTTAGCTGGCTATAACAAGAGCAATCTAGTTTGGCTGCGTTGTGCAGTTTACTTGCAGTATGTAGAGTAGACCTACATGACTATGTTATAGGGAAAGGAGAGGTTTTCTTTAGTAGTTTTCAGTAAATACATAGAAAAGTAATGCAAGTTACTTAAAAGTAATTCAGGTATTTATGGTGTAAACAAAAAAACAAATGCTCACTTATTACTTCCAAATGTAATCTGCATTACTTGTAATGAGTTACCAAACACTGTTTGTTAATATTGAATGCACATGTGTAAAACATGGAGTAAAAATGTGTAGTAAGAAAAATGTAATAAATTCATCAGTTCATACGTACTGTCCCTCCATGTCTGTAACATTAACAAGGTCGGCTCCCCCCTCACTACAGAGCAGCATTCGCAGACATTCTGAATGGCCATTGGCAGCTAACCAACAAACAAAAAAAGTAATTTGTCAAACACCCACACAAAGCTCATTTTCATAAACCAATTAATAAACTCTGTGTACCTGCAACATGAAGAGGGCCCCATTTGCTGCGGTGTTCGGTGAGCAGGCAAGATGCTGATTGGCTGAGCAGGAGCTCCAAGCAGCGGGCGTGTCCTCTTTGAGAGGCGACAAACAGCACAGAGCGCCCCACCGGGTCACACGCATCTACACATGCTCCAGACTCAAGTAACACGGCAACACATTCCCAGTGACCCGATTCCGCCTGACAGGTCAGGTAAAGTAAAATGGTGATTTTAGTGACTGTCAATTGGTTGTTCAATTATCAACTCGACTTATGTGTTTGAAACAAATTGCACCTTGGGAGACACATACAGTTAATGATAAACATTTACATTTAAGCAAATACAATACAGTGTAAATCACTGTAAATTAGCTTTTCTGATGATCATTTCACAAAAATTATCATTTAGCCTCTGTAATTTAATTTATCAGGAACTGAGTTTGATGATAATCAAAGACACTCAAAGCAAATGCTTGCATTGCAATTTCATTTTTAACATGTCATCTTCAAACATCGGGCAATGGCATGGTTTATGGTCAGAAGTTGGAGATATCAAGTAGCAATATCCCACATCTGACTTTGGAATGGAACAAAGAACACAGTATAAGCACAAGCAGACGTTTTGTTCGCACCGCCAAGTGTAGTGGGCTGACGAGCTCGTTATTGTCCTTGTCTCCCAGCGTATTGAAGCACATCTCCAAAAGCTACAGAATCAGAAAAAGAATGTGCATCAAGCATTTTTACTCTGATAAAAATTATGCTAAAAACCCCAGTGGACGTGGTTGATTTTAGAGGGGAAGTTTAATCTCACCAGCTCCAGGTTTTGTTTGTTGCCGTGGGCAGCGGCGTAATGCACAGCACTGTATCCTTTAGTGTTGCACAGAGATGGATCAGCACCATTATCCAACAAATGCTCCACACACCTACAGAAACAATCGATTGATTACATCAACATTTATATAACAATAACATGTAAAGTGTGCAACGGTATTAGTCAGTTCTGTACCCAAATACAGCTTATAAAACAACTAAAAGGACAATCTGTACACACGATTCCACTCCAGAGTGCCACATACATAGACATATACTGCACATTTACATATTATATACACCGATCAGCCACAACATTAAAACCACCTGCCTAATATCATGTAGGTCCCCCTCATGCCGCCAAAACAGCTCTGACCCGTCAAGGCATGGACTCCACAAGACCTCTGAAGGTGTCCTGTGGTATCTGGCACCAAGATGTTAACAGAAGATCCTTTAAGTCCTGTAAATTGTGAGGTGGGACCTCCATGGATCGGACTTGTTGGTTCAGCACATCCCATAGATGCTTAATCGGAGGAGATCTGGGGAATTTGGAGGCCAATTCAACACCTTGAACTCTTTGTCATGATCCTCAAACCATTCCTGAACAATTTTTGCAGTGTGGCAAGGTGCATTATCCTGCTGAAAGAGGCCACTGCCATCATGGAATACCATTGCCATGAAGGGGTGTACGTGGTCTACAACAATCTTTAGGTAGGTGGTACGTGTCAAAGTAACATCCACATGAATACCAGGACCAAAGGTTTCCCAGCAGGACATTGCCCAGAGCATCACACTGCCTCCGCCGGCCTGCCTTCTTCCCATAGTGCATCCTGTTGTCATCTCTTCCCCAGGTAAACGATGCACATGCACCTGGCCGTCCACATGATCTAAAAGAAAAAGTGATTCATAAGACCAGATCACCTTCCATTGCTCCATGGTCCAGTTCTGATGCTCACGTGCCCACTGTAGGCGCTATCGGCGGTGGACAGGGGTCAGCATTGGCACTCTGACCAGTCTACTCAGCCCCAAATGCAGCAAGCTGCGAAGCACTGTGTGTTCTTGACACCTTTCTATCATGGCCAGCATTCAGTTTTTCAGCAATTTGTGCTACAGTAGCTCTTCTGTGGGATAGGACCAGACGGGCTAGCCTTCGCTCCCCATGCGCATCAGTGAGCCTTGGGCGCCCATGACCCTGTCACCGGTTCATCGGTTGTCCTTCTTTGGACCACTTTTGGTAGGTATACCACTGCATACCGGGAACACCCCACAAGACCTACCGTTGTGGAGATGCTCTGACCCAGTTGTCTAGCCATCACAATTTGGCC